>NC_047112.1:34404247-34522697 GCF_902500255.1 Thalassophryne amazonica | reverse complement strand
TAGCCCCAAGCCAAGTGGAGGCTATAATCAAGGCTCCCAAACCCCAAACAGTGGGACAGATGCTTTCATTCCTTGGGATGGCAGGGTACAGTCGGCCGTGGATTTGTGATTATGCTATAAAAACTGCACCTTTGCGTGCCATGATTAGAGCAGTGGGGCAAACAAGCAATGCAGCTCTCCTCGTCTGGACAGATGAGGCAACGGGAGCTTTTGAGGCCCTAAAAACAGACATGCAATCTGCTCCTGTGTTAGGTAACCCAGAATATGGGAAACCTTTCCATTTGTATGTTACTGAAAAAGCTGGTTATGCTTGTGCTGTACTAATGCAGGAAACAAATGAAGGAAAACAACCATTGGCCTATTATAGTACAAAGCTTGACAACATTGAAACAGGATTGCCACCATGCTATCAGGGTCTAGCAGCAGCTGCTTTTGCATTTCAAAAGCATCATCCATAATCATGGGACATGCAGTAACGTTGTACACGTCGCATCAGTTACATGCCCTGCTAACCAGTCAACGTTTTGTCTAACACAAGCTAGACGCACTGGATATGAAGTTGTGTTGTCCGCTCCAGAAATAACAATACAACGTTGTCACACGGTGAATCCCGCCACCAAATTGACCACACCGTTAGATGGTACTCCACATAACTGTGTGGCAGAGACAGAGAAATTTTTGAGAGCCAGAGAACATTTGTATAATCACGCCATAGATGCAGATCTAACCCTGTTCGTGGATGGCTCATGCTTTCGGGATGCCGCGGGATTGCATGCGGGTATGGGGATTGTTAAACTAAACCGGATGGCGAGACCTTTGAATTACTGGAGTCCCAAGGAATTGATCAGCCTTGTTCAGCCCAACTGGCAGAAATCAAAGCCTTAACTATGGCTTGCCAGATAGCTAAAGATCAACGTGTTAATATCTACACAGACTCAGCCTACGCTTATGGCGTATGTCATGTACATGCAAACATTTGGAAACAAAGGGGATTCCTGAGAGCAGATAGCACCCCTGTCACTCATGGAGAAGCGATTTCCCAACTGTTACAAGCTCTCCAATTACCGTCTGAGGTAGCCATCATTAAATGTGCAGGTCATCAAAAGAATAATAACATCATAGCTCAAGGTAACAACCTAGCAGATGACGCAGCTCGCAAAGGAGCACAAGGAGAAAATATGTTTCCCCTGCTAACCATCCAAGATTGTGCCCCACTGGTTTCACTTGACGCACTGATAGTGGCTCAAAGTAGGGCCAGTGGAGAAGAAAAACGAATGTGGGTTAAACGAGGCGCTATTGAGACACGCAGTCAGGGGCCAGCGGACAAGCTGTGGCGCAGTAGTCATGGACATTTTGTGTTACCCACCAATTTATTACGACATGCAATCATTTGGGCCCACGGACCCGATCATTGTTCGCGAGTCCAAATTATGAACAAACTAAAAGCTGTCTGGTGGTCACCATATATGGCAGCAACAGTGGACCGTTTGTTGAATGAGTGTGAGGTATGTGCACAGTACAATGTCCGGAAAATCATTCACAGCCCCTTTAGCCCACATTCCGGTCCCTGATGGGCCATTCAGACATCTTATGATGGATTTCATAGACATGGGAGCTGAAAATCGAGTTAAACGAATGAGATATGTTTTGGTAGTGATATGCAGATTCAGCCGATGGATTGAGGCAGTAGCCTCTGCAAATCAAGACCATAAAACGGTAGCCAAATTCTTGTGCCGAGACGTCTTCCAAGATTTGGCATTCCAGATACTATCTCATCTGACAACGGTAGGGCTTTTGTAGCCAAGGTTACACAAGAAACATTCAAACAATTGGGTATCAAACAGAAGTTTGGGTGTGTTTATCACCCTCAATCAAATGGGGCAGTGGAACGGGTTAATGGCATTTTAAAGAACAAACTAGCAAAAATCATAGCAGACAGCAATGGCAAACTAACCTGGCTGGATGCGTTGCCGCTTGCTTTATTGTCAATGCGCTCACAAACTAACCGACTAACCCATTTGACACCATTTGAAGCTCTTACAGGTCGGCCGATGCCTATTCCATACCTGAGAGGACCCTACGAAGGACCATCGCTGGAGCAGCTACAAGACGAATGGCATAATTATCTGAGACAGTTAACCCAAATACACAAAACTATCTTTTTGCAGGTCAAAGGTGCTACAGAAGACAGAGAAGCAGAGATTCCACTTGAAAATCAGAGCATCCAGCCTGGTGATCTGGTTTACGTCAAGGTGTTCAAAAGAAGTGGGACAGGCCCCGCCGAGAAGGTCCTTTCAAAGTTATTCTTGCCTCACGTACAGCAGTCAAAGTAGACGGTAAGGACACTTGGTTTCATTTAAACCACTGCTGTAGGGTTGGTGGCCCAGCGCCCCTGCGGCCTCGGCAAGCTCGTCTTGGCAGAGCCGCCGGGCCAAGGGGGGAAGCAGGAGAAGCCAGAGACCCTACAGCAGCACCGAGGGACGGCCACGCCTCCCTGCAGCCAGAAGAAGCACCGAGGGAAGGCCACGCCTCCCTGCAGCCAGGCGAACACTGGCCAAGGCGCTCACAGAGACTGATTGAACAAAGACGACGCACAGCTTCAGAGAGTAGTGGATCCCTGCCAGATAGAGCAGCGACAGACTCAGATGCAGACTCAGAGACAACTGGAGACGCAGGCCAACAGACAGACAGAATACAGACCGACAGATAGACAGGCCACAGGAGACATCAGACTCGGACAGCAACTCAGTAGATTTACCGACAGAAGAACCGCAGGAAGTACAACCCAGACAAAGCACAGATACACCACACATCCCTAGTGACAGCTCATCTAGTGACGGCTCACTTAGTAGCACATCTAGTAGCACATCTCAACAGTCATCAGAGCAATGATTAAGGAATTATTCAAGGGATTGACAATACTACTGGTGGTCAGTATGGGAGAAAATAGACATCCAAAACATACAACGGACTGTGCCGTGGCCATGGCCGCAATAGCAGCTAAACAAGGCATTCTAAACACAGGAAAAACATATAATTTGGTATACATTAAATCAAAAGCCTACAAGAACATAGGAATACAGGGAAAGCTGGGGGATTACATATTAGGCGAAGCCATTAGCATCAAATGTGAAGAGGAGGGAACACTCAACATAGAGGTAATTTGTGATAAAAGAGGATGCAGGGAAACCAAGCAAGACGTAACTGTTACAGTACATGAAGCCACAAAATGGGTAAAAATCAAACCAAGGAAAAAGAGGACAATTAGAAGCCTAGAAACAAGCAGTCACTTAGGGAGATGGGATCCCAGTACAGACCTAGCCCGCACACAAGGGTTGAAGACCAATTTATTTTACCAATGGTTGAAATTTTCGGCTAGGCAGATCAGTGAAAAGCCTTGCATAGCCTGTCACCGGAAAGGTGTGATACCTCAGGCTAAACCCCTACCTGATATCAACAACTGTTATAGGAGTCCCCAACATAACTCAGACCAAGCAGAATGCTATACACAATGTGTTATGAAAATGGCAGTAGGTGATGAAAAATATGCTGCCGACAGTAAACTTTGTCCAGTGCCCCTAAGTACAGAAGGAACCGTTCCACCTATGATTAAAATAGAGAAAGGGATGATACACCCATTCTGTATAGCTAAAGGCTTAGTAGCACAATACATAAGCGATTGGCAGGTAGGGACGACCCAGCCAAAACACCACATACAGTGTATGCAAAAGCAGCAAGAATACAAACCGGCCAAAACAGCATGGAACATTACCGTCTGTCACACCCTGCCAGCAGCAGGCATACAGTGTGAACAAATAGTACCGGCCACAGGGGGGTCTGTAATTGGACTGAATCTCACCCATGCTTCATGGGTATCTACTCCAAATTTAGCTAAGGGAACGGTACCCTTAGCTGACATCTTTTGGATATGCGGACAAAAAAGGAAACTCCTGTCATCGCTGTCCCCGAATTGGAAAGGCCTTTGTGCTCCTGTGATGCTCACAGGAGCAATAACAGTAATTGAAATGCCGAATTCAATACAACCCATGCCACAGAAACTTCGTAAGAAAAGAGGAATAATGACGTTTAAAACAGACTACAACATCACAGTAAGAAACGGGATACCAGAAGGGATACCCCGACAGTTAGAAGCCATAGACAGTAGCAGAGTTAAAGCAGATGAAGATGCGGATAAATGGGGATGGGCATTGGCTCTGTTTGGGGTTACTCCAAAAATCCGTTCTAGGTTCCAGGAGGTGCAGTGGATTAATTACTTGTGGTATAATCAACAAAGATATTTGAATTGGACATTGGCAGCTGTAGGAGCCTTAACCGAACAACTGCACGCCACCTCGCTAATGACAATGCAAAATAGATTAGCTATCAAGATGATGATGGCTGATGAACAAGGAGTTTGTATTATGATCAAAGCCACCGAATGTTGCACAGCTATTCCCATGCGTACAGGGGAAGACGGAAATTTGACAGAGCTCTTAATCACACTTGAAGAGATGCAACAGGAACTGTTAAGTAACTCCATAGGAGGGAGAAATGAAACTGACGATTCTGGATACATTGTAGGGAATGGAATGAATATTGGCCCACTGTTTTCACTGTTTGGGACTCTAAGGAGAGGGTGGATATCATGGAAAGACTGGTTATACCAGATAGGTGTAATCTTGGCACTAACAGGGGTGGCGGTCTTGCTGGTAATATGTTGTGGTATTCCCTTGATAAAATTTCTGGTCAATAAATTGATATCATCCACAGTAGGACAGCTCCCACTGTTAGCCATCCGAGCCCTGGAAGAAAGCACAAACGAAACAGACAGAGAACCAGAATATATGGAAATGGATGAAATACCAATTATCCTCCCCGACAGCCCCCAACTCCCTAATATTGTGGCGTACACCCCAGATAGGGAGGACTGGGATGGACCGTGCTTGGTGATATTGTAGACGAGGAAGAAGACATGCACGCACATTTACATTCACACACATGCACCCACAAAAATGAGGGATAGGATAGACAATATCTGAAAGAATGACATGGAGCTGTAATAATGAACGTATATGTATATTACTAGGACACAGGAGTATGGCTGAGAGACCAGACTCCCCTGATCAGGGACCTATGCCTGATCTGCCTCTATCAAGTCTGATTGGACTCTCAGAACTGTTTGGAGAAGAGGATATACAGGAGGGATGGTCGAGACATGATTGGTCGCCACAGCCGCCTTCCATCCAGCAGCTAAACCAGTTGGCAACAGAAGGATCTTCATCGTTCCAGCACCTGGCGATGACGGCTTCACAGAATCTGCCTGCAGCAAGAGTCGGCCCGAGGACTCCACCATCACCTGAAGGACCCTTTGGACTCAGGAACACACCCCTTCCGCAGATGCCATGGAGACAGTCACATGTGCCAGTGGCAACGATACCCTCCAGGGGAGGCAGCCAAGGTCGGCCATATGCAGCAACTGCCCGAGTGCATCCTAGACCCAATTCGCTGCTAGGACCTGTCCCCAGCTTTCCAACCCCAAGGCAGGAGAGATATTCTGATCAGCCCAGTACCTCTGGAGGAGGATCAGCAGGGGTGGACCTTAGTCGAACTCACCCACCAGGACAGAGGGGAGCTTTGTACAGGCTACTAAATGCCCAGTGTCCCAACCACTTGCCTGTGCGACATCAACAATACTCCCCCCACACACAAAATGCCTTCCCCCTTGTACTTCCTGTCCCCTGGACTGCACAACCTTAATCTGGTCATGGTCACCCCACAGGACATGGCAATCTTGGTTCGAGAGCTTCGTCTTCCACAAGAGTCTGTTCCAAAAACCTTGGAGCAGCTCCTGCCCCTCACAAATCACATTCCCCATGAGCTATTTGAGGAAATCATGCCACAACTAAGTCAGACAGCTGCATACCTGTTCAGGATACACCGTGACAATGCCAACATCTCTTGTGCTCAGGAGGGCCTCCATACTCAACTGTGTGGTCTTCAGTCTAGTATGGACATGCTAGCCTGCATGATGGAGCATATGGAAAGGGAACAGCTAGGGCTGGCCACCACCACCCTGAATGTGGGCAAGAATTCTCTGGGGGCCCTGTACAACCTGGCCAAGCAGCACAAGGAGCTGGAAAGATCCATCAGAGAACTGCACGACTGTCTGAAAGCCAGAATTCCTGATCCTTCCCCCACTACCCCTGAAAGGCCAACCTCCCCATGTTCCCCAACTTCTCCCAAAACTTCAGATGCTGAGTAAATGCTGAGGAGCGCGGACTGACGTAATGGCACTGAACACGGACTATGATCTTGGTTCTTGAGTTTGAATTGCGGACTGGTTTCAGAAATCTGAGTGTAAATAAAAACAAAGAAGGATATATGTTAGTAACGAAGGTTGGGTAAATGTCTGTCCTTACCATCATCTGCGTAACACAGATAAAGCTAAATGCATATACATAGATATCACATTGCAAAGTTATAAAAAGGGGACCCTTACACGGCGTGTTTGTAGATTTAGTAGTAAAAATGCACCATAGGGACCCCTTTTTCTTAAATTATAGCATGCCTCAAGAGACATGCATCGCCTAAATTTGGCGTCTGGCCAAAAAAGGGCATTAGAAAACAAGCTGAAAAAGAAGAAAAACAAAGTGGAGAATGTTGAGAAATGGCCTATAATGAAAACCATTATATGATTGACTAAGGCAAATGACTTAAGGACGGACATGAAGGGAAACCATTTATTGTGTTTATCATTTAACTAGACATAGCTGCGCTAACCTTAGAATAGTTTCTTGATTGGTTGACTAAATAGTGGTAACGTAGGGGTTATTTGATGCATTTAAATAATAAATGTGTGACGCTTTAACAAAATAATATGTAGAACCAAGTATAATGGGTTGGAGCCTCTGATTGAGTGAGTCAATAGATGCCAGAAGATGATTGGTTGCACTGATGTCAATGTAAAGCCTTTACTTTGCCATGATTAAGAAGTTGCTGTAACTTGTTTTATGTGGCCATTTTAAGTGCCTTGAATTACACCAAAACTCAATGTTTGAATGTCACCTTGCGTTGATATAATCCAGCTAATTGCTCACCTTGTGCCTTAGTATGTAGGTTCACCTGCACTGCAATATATTTACCGTGTGAAGTATCACTGATATTCATATCCGCACCAGAGTTATCAGTAAGTCGAGTGATGTGTTTTTCTTTTTTATTGCAATGCACAAATGAGGATGTCTTGTCAGTAAACAACCCAAGAGTATAGTTGATGTAATGGGACTCTTTCGAGTCCCAGAGGAGGGACTGTAGAAGAATTTTTAGGTCCATATTTGAACTGTGATGAACTATCAAGTGTCCTGATCCAAACTGTATGTCCTCTGGTTGAACTAGCAGGTGTTCAACCCAAAAAAGGGCTCTATTAGTCATTCAGTCTGTCAGGGGCTTTCCAAGGCCTTTTAGGTGCTTTCCCGCAGGCCACGTGCAGGGGCCTCAGGCCAGCTGCACGTGTGGCTGAGGCCACGTGCGGAGGGGGCCTCAGGCCAGCTGCACCTGTGGCTGAAGGTCTTTTAAAAAAATCAGTTGTAAATCCTTCATGTTTTAATGGGAGCGTTTGTCACATTGAAATAATGGCCTAACACCTGCTTAGGGTTCACTAGAGGACGCTTCCAATAGAAAACCATGTCTTGGGAATGAAATAAATAAAAAAGTCGAAGGAGGAGCGATGCCCGCGGGTCTCCAATAAATAGACGAGCACGGTTGTCATATTCAGTCTCTCTAGAGGACTCAGTTTGTCTAAGCTCTGTGTCAAAGGCTTAAATAAACTTAAAAACTCTGTGCATTTTATCTTGCTTAAGGCTGAATTATTCTAAAGTGTTGTGTCATTTTCTAGCATATCACTTGCAATTAGTTTGTGTTATCTAAAAGACGACATCCTGAGAAGACTAAAGACGAGCCGCGACAACAGGCTGCTGTGGGACACGATGACAAACCTGTTGCTTATAGATGACGCTGTAACGACTACAATTATGGCATCATCATGACTGTTAAGACAGCAGTATTACAAATGCTGCTGTTCACAAATTATTTACTTATGTACATTTGTATTCTTTATACATCAAGACTAAGTTGGCAGTGTCAGTTTTTTCGAAAGATACTTCAATAATTCATATCATCACTGAACAGAGATTCCAAATGGAAATGCACTCATTTGACACATTTTACATCTTGCTCGAGCACAGCTAACAGCTGATATAACTTAGGTATTTTCTTTGTAAAAATAAAGTGCAAATATGATACTGCAGGAACCCATATTCTTTTCCAATCTCATCATGCTTTTCTGAACTCGAATGTTCTTAACTTGGGTTTCTAAATTTAGTTCTCTTGAATGCAGCATATTACATCGTGCTAACGGCACCTATCATTTACCTCCGCCACGGCAAAGTTGGGCGGAAGTTATGTTTTCACCTGTTTGTGAATGGCCTGGAGCCCACAATTTTTCATATGTCATTATGAAATTTTTACTGAGGATTCATATCCTGATAGGCAAGAACTGATTCAATTTTCGAGGTCAAAGGTCAAAGTCAGAAAATTTTTTGGGAAAATTAGAAAAATCCCCATCTTTAACATTCAATAAACTGTCAAAAAAAAAAAAAGCAAATTTCTTTCATATTTGACAGCGTTGTGTAGGATGGCATCCTTTTATTGACCGACAAAGTTTTATCCAGATCTAATCCAGATTACAGATTTTGTGGCCATTTAAATTTAACATTGAAAGCCCCATTTAATGTATATTTTACATTATATCTTAATCAAATGTGCCTCAATAACTCTCATTTTTATGTTACGGATTTACCTACACCACCAAAATTGGGTGGAGGTTCCAATTTTATGCCTGTTTGTTTATCTTCCAGTTATCAGTTGGAAGCCAAGTGCCAAAAATCAATGACAAATTGCACATAGCAGAGATAACCAATGTTCTGTGAAACGTATCTGAAAAAGAATTCAGAAAATGAAAAATTTGAAAAAGAAAAAAAAAACCCTGAAAACACAAAAAAAACTTCGTGCATGAACTAAATATATTGTCCTGACATTTTATCACATCTAATTTATCTTATGTAAAGTCACCTCAAACAGGACTTTGACCGTGAAAACTTCTTCCAAGGTATAAAAAAAAAGTTGTGGAATTGGAAACTAGTGTTGGTGGAGGTTTGCGCTCCTTGAGCACGGTGCTCTAGTATCTATATGATATCCATAGGCTGTATATATGATAATATCACATAGTCGCGTCTGCCACCTGCTGGATGGTTAGTGGAGGAACCTGCCTTCATTTCAGAGTGTTCCAGATTGTTCATGGATGCTGGATAAACTGTCCAAAATTAGAAAGAGCTGTGGTTGAAACTCAAGTGGTTTGTCTGGCCCCTGAACACAGGACGCGTTCTGTGCTCGTTGCTCCAAACTTGCAACTTAGCAATATTTGAAACCTGTTTCACTTTTCTGGAGCCAGTATCAAAAGGAAGATGTCACGTGACCAGCTGATTCAAAACAAATTTTTTGACACATTCCAGTTGATTTGGTGTTGAAACATACGCAAATGACTGGACTGGGATCGCACTATTGCTTGTTTTCAGAAAATGTTGCAATTTACATATATATATACATATATATATACACATACATATATATATACACTTATTTATTTATTTAACAGCAACCAATCAAATTTAATTTTATATATTTCATATTATATAAAGCATGTGCAACGCCAATTCCAGTGAAGTTGGGACGTTGTGTGAAATGTAAGTAGAAACAGAACACAATGATTTGCAAATCCTCTTCAACCTATATTCAATTAAATACACCACAAAGACAAGATATTTAATGTTCAAACTGATAGACTTTGTTTTTGTGTAAATATTTGCTCATTTTGAAATGGATGCCTGCAACACATTTCAACAGGTTAATTGGAAACAGGTGAGTGTCATGATTGGGTATAAAAGGGGCATCCCCAAAAGGCTCAGTCGTTCACAAGCAAAGATGGGGCGAGGATCACCGCTTTGTGAACAACTGCATGGAAAAAAAAAATAGTCCAACAGTTTAAGAACAATGTTTCTCAACGTTCAATTGTAAGGAACTTAGGGTTTCCATCATCTACAGACCATAATCAGAACATTCAGAGAATCTGGAGAACTTTCTACACGTAAGTGGCAAGGCCGAAAACCAACACTGAATGCCTGTGACCTTCAATCCCTCAGGCGGCACTGCATTAAAAACCAACATCATTATGTAAAGGATCTTACCGAGTGGGCTCAGAAAACCATTGTCAGTTAACACACTTCGTCGCTACGTCTACAAGTGCAAGTTAAAACTCTACCATGCAAAGCGAAAGCCATACATCAACAACATCCAGAAACACCGCAGCCTTCTCTGGGCTTGAGCTCATTTGAAATGGACAGATGCAAAGTGGAAAAGTGTAGCATGATCTGATGAATCCACATTTCAAATTGTTTTTGGAAATCATGGACGTCGTGTCCTCTTTACAAAAGAGGAAAAAGACCATCCAGATTGTTACCAGCACAACGTTCAAAAGCCAGCAACTGTGTTGGTATGGGGGTGTGTTAGTGCCCATGGCATGGGCAACTTACACATCTGTGATGGCACCATCAATGCTGAAAGGTACATCCAGGTTTTGGAGCAACACATGCTGCCATCCAAGCAACGTCTTTTTCAGGGACGTCCCTGCTTATTTCAACAAGACAATGCCAAGCCACATTCTACACGTGTTACAACAGCGTGGCTTCGTAGTAAAAGAGTGCAGGTACTAGGATGGCCTGCCTGCAGTCCAGACCTGTCGCCCATTGAAAATATGCGGCGCATTATGAAGCACAAAATACGACAATGGAGACCGCAGAGATGTAACACAGTGGTAAACATACCACTGTCCCAGCTTTTTTGAAACGTGTTGCAGGCATCCATTTCAAAGTGAGCAAATATTTGCACAAAAACAAAGTTTATCAGTTTGAACATTAAATATCTTGTCTTTGTGGTGTATTCAATTGAATATAGGTTGAAGAGGATTTGCAGATCATTGTATTGTTTTTACATTTTACAAAACATCCCAACTTAATTGGAATTGGGGTTGTAAATCAGCAAATAGCACCCGATTTTGTATCCTTGTTACAAATAACGTAATGAATTATCTTTCTTTTCAAATGCACGAATGGAGACAGATGGCGACGGAGCCTGGCACAGCCAGACAGATTCTCAGTTTGAGAAAGTCGCAAAGCAGATTTATTTGAAGTGAATTACATGTCTGGTTTAGAAGGCCCAGTTTCGAGACCATCGCAGCACCATATTCTTTTTTTGATCCCTTCAAAATTAAATCCAGAATCTCACAAATCATTACATTTTCAGAAATTTTTCCTGTTTTGAACCATTTACTTTTAGATGTTCAGTCCACCAATTCCTTATCTTCTGAACTCAAGTTTTTGCCTTTACAATCACAAATGCTCTACCAACTTTGACCCAGCTGATCACCGTTCTTAGGTCTCTTTTTGACTGTTCTGCTGTGCAGTTTCTGTAAATATTGTAAATTCTCTCCGGCCTTGGTTGAACTGCCAGAAAGCTGCACCTGCTTGTCTATACTGTTCACTGGGTATGTGGGAATTTAATGTTCTACTCTGTAGCATCGCTTGTGTCACTTCAATTTGACCTTTTATGCGATACTCCTTTATGATTATTCTTTTGCCCATTATTTTTAATTAGCTGTGATATTAGACTGCTCGTTCCATTTCTACCAGGGATGAAGCACCGTAAAATAAAGCAAAACACACCTCACAGGCACAGCAAATAAACTAAAAGCACATTTTTACAGACTAAAGAAGATGGCACTAAAAACATCCTGATGTATATACATTTTTTTATTCAAGTCTCAACTAAGAGATAGCTTCACCAACTTACTTAAAACTGCCGACTGCTGTCAACATACAAAAGAAAAATGTCAAAATAGGCTGCAGTTGCATGGGATCTGAATGAGGTTTTGTACAATTTAAAAAGTAGGACATTTTTAATGTGTGCACAGTATACCATTTATTATGCAGGCAACACTGTGTGGAGATGATGTCATGAAGTGTTCCACAGTATTGACGACTGCAGACAAAACTGTAGATTGAAATATCTCCAAACACGGCTATTAGGGGAAAAACAACAACAACAAAAGAAAAAAGTGAACCTCAGCTTGAAAATGAACTCAGATTTCATGTCTTAACATATCAGGCTGGCTCTACACAGATAATTAACAAAAAACATCTTAACACCAGAGGATCACTAATACTGTTGCACTCATGTTATGCACACGCAGATGGCAGGCCTTTGTGACATTTGCAGATTTATATATATAAAAAAGAAAAAAGTCAACATTTATAGGGCTGCGCAAACTCTTCAATGCGAAACATTAACAGCATGAGCCAAGTTTCCTTACAAAGATAAAGTTCCATCTTCTACTTCCCCGCTCCAAATTCCTGGTAGAAGTGCTAAAAATTTATTTATGTAATATACATATCGTATGAAAAACCAAAACAGGGGTTCATATAGCAGAAAGGGCAGGGTGGGTCAGAGCAGGGGTTTGGGATTTTGGATGTGGGGCGGGCAGAGCGTTGTATAAAAGACAAAATTATATTTCAGACACCAAGAGGTTTGTGCAGCTCCACAAACTGTCACACGAACAAGCTTTCCTTTCTGTTGTGATAAATAATGGACTGGACATTTTAATTGACAAGGCCTTCTGTTTGATATCATTATGGTACAATTTTATTACCATTATCACAGATAGTACAGAAAGTGTCGAGTGTGTGTTGTACTGCTGCGGGGTCAGTGCTCACTGAATGAACTCAAACAAAAAGGCCACCATCCTTTAGCACTTGGTCCACTGAAGTGGTCCTTGGGGGAGATTCAGCTTTCTACAGGAGAAGATTCCATCTCTGCAGAAACAGAGTGATCTGCTTCATCGTATGTGCGTGTGTGTTGTTCACCAGCGCTGTCTGGGCTCCGCCTAATCAGAGAAAAAAGAAAGCACACAGTGCTAAATTTCATATTACATTAACTGGGATTCAGACCTCAGTTTTTCCACCACATAATTTGGAAGAGATCCACATTGGGATCTGGCACAAGTTTTACACTGGAAGTGGATGTCCTTCCTGTTGCAACTCCAGTTGTGCACGGAGAAACGTGTGAAGCTCCCAGTGTTCTGAAGTGGTTTCTCTGCCAAATACTAATTAGTGAAGCAGATAAAATATTTACAACGGAATCTTTTAAATGGTGAAACAAGCACCAAATTTGGCATAAATACTCCTTAGACATTACTCTTTTGTAAAAGCACATTAGCCACCTAATTTTTCAATAGGCCACCAGGTAGGGGTCAATTGAAGAATTACACAGGGGTCAAAATTTAAAAATGCTCCAATTATATTGAAAACTATACCACATTATTTGTCGAATTATCTGTCCCTGAAGACAAGAGACAGGTTTGGAAGTATTTGCCTCCAATCACATCTTCATATGATGTGCAACCATTGTGTGATGTTCAGTGGTGGCTGCTGGTCTGTCAAAGAAGGGAAGCTCATTGGTGGCTTACATCATAAAATTTGTCAATTTATTTATATGCAAATTCAAATATGTAAAATGGTCATAACAGTCCCAAGTTGCACAAGCATTTCATAATTTATATCTGTATTAAATACAGCATTTTATGATGGTACCAAGTGGTTAGTGCGCAAGGTTCCCAGTTCAAACCCCACCCCTGCCACATTTCTCCATGTAATGTGGAGATGCAGCAGGAAGTACATTCCAGGGTAAAACTTGTGCCAGAATCAACAAGCAGACACCTTAGATCTGCTGTGGGGACCCTGAGTGAAAACAAGGGAGCAGCCGAAGGGACTTACTTTTACAAGACTATTATTAATGTCTTCAAACAAAAATATCATCAAAAATTTCAAGAAGCACATAGAACCTTTATTATTAAACATACATAACAGAGCCTGACTGTTTGATGACATTGTTGCATGCAAATGTTATTTTAAAGAATGACCAGCAGATGTCGCCATATGTATTTTTATCAAAGCTTCAAAACACTGAACCATTGCTTAATATTTATTCAGTGATTCAAAAACGTTTTGGTTTCTCCGTGACTAATTTTCATGAATAAAATACATCAGCAACCACTATTTTATTACCACATATGTCCGACGGAGTTATAATTATGAATACTTTGATGTTGTGTTGCAAACTGGGACATTAATTAACGTGCGACAACTTTTAAACACTTACTGAAGAATGAAGCAGAGAGTAACTCACCCACCCTGCTCAGAGTGCCACTCTCATTGGACCGACATCTCTGCTATTATGGAACTGTGGGATAGCTCGCACCCACAGACTGAGCTCCCCGGACTACTTTTGCCACCCTGTTCAGCGTGCCGCTCTCATTGGAGCGACAACACACAGAATGTGTCTCTTCCCAGATAGATCTCTTTCAGTGCAACTTCTTGTTTTGACTTTAACACGAACAGCCAAGTCTTTCATCACCAACTGTAAATAGTAATCAAAACATTCCAATCGTATCTTTCTGAACTCTTCCGCATCAAACTCCATCGTGTCAATGTTTACAGTGTGCTTGAGCAGTAACAGGTGAAGCTGCTCATAAACTTTAAGTTTCTTAAATATTTATTACAGCCACTCTTAAAACTTCAGTTATCGTTATAATTTTATAACTGGTAAGTTTTAGAATTGATTTAGATGAGATATACTCATTATCTCACAGGAATATATCACAATTATCTGGGAACTACTTTTTGCATAGGAATTCATCAAGCACATCGGATGCGGGCGCGTACTAACACAGAATCCCCAGAAACTGGAAAGTTGTTCGGCCATTACGAGAGTGTCCATTTTTAGCTTGTCATAAGCTAAGCTAGTGGCGCTCGTGAGAGTGTGTAACTCACCTAGATCTTCTCACATAAACATCTAATCCAGTGTGCTTCTCTGGAACTTTAAAACAGACTGATTTATAGTGCACGCAAAACACTTTGGCAAAAATTTAAAAATGCATAAATATGCAAAAATGTGCAAACTAATTCTCATTCCTATAGCTGTCAATCAAAATGGGATTCAGCCTTTTGACTGATCATCCAATCACTGTACAGAACCCCAACGTCCAGGCCTGCCTACAGCTCCATTCACCCCCAAAAACACTCAGCGTCCGCGGGCGGGACAAAATCGTGGCTTAGTCCAATGACCGTCATGTTTCGTGGCAATGAAAAAACCTTTCCAGGCAGTTCCATTGAGGTGAACGGACGCTCCGCTTCTACAGGAAAATGCATTGACCACAGACCGTATGAGAAAAAGATTTATAAGAAGTTAACAAAATAGAGTCAATCAATTTGTGATAAGTAGCCGATTCTGAACAAACTTGTCTTCAAGATGAACGTGTTCTAACGCATTTGTAGTCAATGAAATGATAAACTGTACATATTTGACCATTTCATTTTTTGATATTTTAGGGAATGATGAGCTTCCCTTGCAGTCTTAGAGAAACCACCTCTGGTGACGCTTTATTGAAATCCACCAACAGGTTTCAGGGGCATTGCATTTACAAAATTAATGAAAGGACCAGAGGAACAGAATGTTTCCTATATAACTACCCCCGCCCCAACTTTTGTTTACAGGCAGTAAAACTACTACTGCCAGTGCATAACACAGTAATGGACTTTCTTACATAAACATTCAGCTGGTTAGTGCTGTGAGATCCACCCATGCAGTCTGTAGTCCACTGAAAAGAACAACATCTGTGGTCGAGACTAAATAACTGCCTGGTACTTTGAAAACAAGCACTTGTTGCACTGGTGAAAACATCCACAGTATTTAAATACTAACTCTTGAGGATCATACGAAAGCCCTGCAGTGGAAAAGAACTTTACAATCAAAGCAGTTTTGAATTAAGCATAAATATATGCATCTCTGACATCAACTTTGTTTTCTTTAAAGCATCTATTGTTATATCAGTCTCACTCTCTCTCTCACACACACACACACACACACACACACAGTAGTGTTCAGAATAATAGTAGTGCTATGTGACTAAAAAGATTAATCCAGGTTTTGAGTATATTTCTTATTGTTACATGGGAAACAAGGTACCAGTAGATTCTCACAAATCCAACAAGACCAAGCATTCATGATATGCACACTCTTAAGGCTATGAAATTGGGCTATTAGTAAAAAAAAAAAAGTAGAAAAGGGGGGTGTTCACAATAATAGTAGTGTGGCATTCAGTCAGTGAGTTTGTCAAGTGGAACAAACAGGTGTGAATCAGGTGTCCCCTATTTAAGGATGAAGCCAGCACCTGTTAAACATGCTTTTCTCTTTGAAAGCCTGAGGAAAATGGGACGTTCAAGACATTGTTCAGAAGAACAGCGTAGTTTGATTAAAAAGTTGATTGGAGAGGGGAAAACTTATACGCAGGTGCAAAAAATTATAGGCTGTTCATCTACAATGATCTCCAATGCTTTAAAATGGACAAAAAAAAACAGAGACGCGTGGAAGAAAACGGAAAACAACCATCAATATGGATAGAAGAATAACCAGAATGGCAAACAGTCAGGAGTTACCTGTAAGTGCTGTGACAGTTAGAAGACGCCTGTGTGAAGCTAATTTATTTACAAGAATCCCCCGCAAAGTCCCTCTGTTAAATAAAAGACATGCAGAAGAGGTTACAATTTGCCAAAGAACACATCAACTGGCCTAAAGAGAAATGGAGGAATATTTTGTGGACTGATGAGAGTAAAATTGTTCTTTTTGGGTCCAAGGGCCGCAGACAGTTTGTGAGACAACTCCCAAACTCTGAATTCAAGCCACAGTTCACAGTGAAGACAGTGAAGCATGGTGGTGCAAGCATCATGATATGGACATGTTTCTCCTACTATGGTGTTGGGCCTATATATCGCATACCAGGTATCATGGATCAGTTTGGATATATCAAAATACTTGAAGAGGTCATGTTGCCTTATGCTGAAGAGGACATGCCCTTGAAATGGGTGTTTCAACAAGACAATGACCCCAAGCACACTAGTAAACGAGCAAAATCTTGGTTCCAAACCAACAAAATTAATGCCTCGCAGATGTGAAGAAATCATGAAAAACTGTGGTTATACAACTAAATACTAGTTTAGTGATTCACAGGAATGCTAAAAAAGCAGTTTGAACATAATAGTTTTGAGTTTGTAGCGTCAACAGCAGATGCTACTATTATTGTGAACACCCCCTTTTCTACTTTTTTTACTAATAGCACAATTTCATAGCCTTAAGAGTGTGCATATCATGAATGCTTGGTCTTGTTGGATTTGTGAGAATCTACTGAATCTACTGGTACCTTGTTTCCCATGTAACAATAAAAATTATACTCAAAACCTGGATTAATCTTTTTAGTTACATAGCACTACTATTATTCTAAACACTACTGTACACACACACTATAAGAACTACTTGAAGAATCTAGCGCCACAAGATATTCACCTGGTTGGACTTGAACTGATGTGCTCATTACTCTCTTCCATGGTGGGTGACTTTGGCTTCTCATGTATTTCGACATCATCTTTCTTTTGTTCAGATTCCCCATTCACTGGAATGGATTCTTAAAAAAACATAATAATAAAAAGTAAAACATCTATTTCTAGTCATTAAACAAACTAAAAAAAAAAGTCTCTTCACAATCTCATGTTTTGTCTTTTATGATCTTGCATGCATTATAAAATACAAGTAAAGTTTGAACACCAATGTGCAAAACAAACATCAAAAATAAAATAAAATTTCCAGCATGTACCTGTGTTTTGTGTCTCTTTTCCATTATCTTCTGTGTTCTCTGTTTTAGGTTTCACGATCACTTCAGTTTTTCCCACAAAGCGAAGTTTTAACTTATTATAGACATCACTGGCTTTTTCCATGACTGCAGTGCTGGCCTTGTACCGCCGAATCTATTTGTCAATGCAGAAGCAGAGAGAACAGGTAAGTGTACCAAAAATTAAACAGAACAGTGCAGAAAAAAAGTGTGATAAGATCACCCTCCATAATTTGGAACACCTGCAACTCTTCCCCCCATCCCCAAGTGTGAGTCATCCCATTTTCAAAATTTTCCTATTATGTTAAGACTATCCCATCTTAATGGAAAACACATTTATGCACATACAACCCCTGGCAAAAATTATGGAATCACCGGCCTCGGAGGATGTTCATTCAGTTGTTTAATTTTGTAGAAAAAAAGCAGATCACAGACATGACACAAAACTAAAGTCATTTCAAATGACAACTTTCTGGCTTTAAGAAACACTATAAGAAATCAAGAAAAAAGATTGTGGCAGTCAGTAACGGTTACTTTTTTAGACCAAGCAGAGGAAAAAATATGGAATCACTCAATTAGGAGGAAAAAATTATGGAATCACCCTGTAAATTTTCATCCCCCAAATTAACACCTGCATCAAATCAGATCTGCTCATTGACATTGACCCTATGCCATGACATTGACCCTATGTGTCTTTTTGCAAGGAATTGTTTTGCAGTTTTTGTTCTATGGCAAGATGCATTATCATCTTGAAAAATGATTTCATCATCCCCAAACATCCTTTCAATTGTCCAAAATATCAACATAAACTTGTGCATTTATTGATGATGTAATGACAGCCATCTCCCCAGTGCCTTTACCTAACATGCAGCCCCATATCATCAATGACTGTGGAAATTTACATGTTCTCTTCAGGCAGTCATCTTTATAAATCTCATTGGAACGGCACCAAACAAAAGTTCCAGCATCATCACCTTGCCCAATGCAGATTCGAGATTCATCACTGAATATGACTTTCATCCAGTCATCCACAGTCCACAATTGCTTTTCCTTAGCCCATTGTAACCTTGTTTTTTTCTGTTTAGGTGTTAATGATGCCTTTCGTTTAGCTTTTCTGTATGTAAATCCCATTTCCTTTAGGCGGTTTCTTACAGTTCAGTCACACACGTTGACTCCAGTTTCCTCCCATTCGTTCCTCATTTGTTTTGTTGTACATTTTTCGATTTTTGAGACATATTGCTTTAAGTTTTGTTGTGTGGGCCGCCAGAAGAGGAGGTACTGCTGGTCCACCACCAGAGGGCGCCCTGTCTGGAGTGCGGGCTCCAGGCACCAGAGGGCGCAGCCGCCTCACAGGAGCAGCCAGGGTGACAGCTGTCACGCATCACCTGCAACAGCTGTTACCAATCACCTGATCAGCAGGGGTACATCAGCAGGACAACGTCTCCACCTCTTTGCCGAGATATCGTTCTACCTGGAAGGTAACGTTCTCAGCTGACCGTGAGATCTTTTCAGTAACCTTTTGTGACTTTTGTGCATTATATAGCAGACTCTTTCCAACGAGAGGTGGAGGTAGTTTTCCTGCCGTGTGGATTGCTGGGTGTAAACGCGCCCACATTTAATTGTTTTTTTTTGTTCCTCGCCAGCAGTACCAGGTCCGACACGCGGAGGCAGTGGCCACCTGGGAGTTCGGGACTTGGCGGCTCCAGTATTCCCGGGGTCTGGTGGCGGAGGAAATCGTGTGGTTCCAGTTCTGCTTTGGACAGACGTCTTCTATCTTCGAGCCTGCCCACACGACACCTTCTGTGATTTGACTTGTTGTCTATTGTTGTAATCTGTTGTGTTTGTTGTGCCCATTCACAACAGTAAAGTGTTGTTATTTGACTTCCTCCATTGTCCGTTCATTTGCGCCCCCTGTTGTGGGTCCGTGTACCTACACTTTCCCAACAGGATATCTCGGCCAACGTCATGGACCCCGAGGGGCGTCGACCGGCCGTTGAACGGCCAATGGAAGAGCAGGGCGCACAGGCGTCTGCAGGAGGAATGATCGGTGAGTTGCAGCGAATCCTCACCGCTTTTACGGCTCGGCTGGATCTGATGACCGAGCAGAACGTCCTCCTTAACCGCAGGGTGGAGGCTCTCGCCGCGCAGGTGGAAGCGCGCCCTCAGGGCGCTGCTGCGGCTCCCCCTCCTGTCGATCCTGTGCGCAATAGTGACGTTCCACAGGTCGTTCAACGACCCCTCCCACCTTCCCCTGAAGCATACATAAGCCCTCCACAACCGTACGGGGGTTGTGTGGAGACATGCGCGGACTTTCTTATGCAGTGTTCGCTCGTCTTCGCACAACGTCCAGTCATGTACGCGACTGATGCTAGTAAGATAGCTTATGTGATTAATCTGCTTCGCGGCAAGGCACGCGCTTGGGCTACAGCGCTCTGGGAGCAAAATTCACGGCTCCTTCTGACATATGATGGGTTTGTGAGGGAGTTCAGAACAGTGTTCGATCACCCAAATAGAGGAGAGACCGCTTCAGCCGTGCTGCTGTCAATGAGACAGGGGCGCCGGAGCGCAGCTGCTTATGCAGTCGACTTCCGCATCGCGGCTGCGAGGTCCGGCTGGAATAGCACTGCCCTCCGCGCCGCCTTCGTAAACGGACTATCGTTGGTCCTGAAGGAGCACCTGGTGGCTAAGAACGAACCGCGGGATTTGGACGGGCTTATTGATCTCGTTATACGATTAGACAATCGGTTAGAGGAACGCCGTCAGGAGCGAGGCGAAGGACGTGACCGGATACGCGCCACCCCTCTCCCTTCCGGGTTCGAAAAGGGGCCGCCCTCCCCACGCTCCACAGCCGCAGCGCTTTGTGGGGCAACAGCTCCCCCTGTTGACGTTGTTAGGGAAACGCACAGGGCCAAAATGGGGAGGCTGATCCGTGGAGAGTATTTTCTCTGCAGCTCAACAGAGCACACACAGAGAGACTGCCCCAAACGGCCAAGACGTCAACACTCGCCCTTAGAGACTGGGCTAAGGGGGGGTCAAGACATTCAAGTGAGACACACACAAATTGCCACACGACTCCCAGTCACAATCCTGAGCGGGGATTTAACCCTTCAAGCCCGAGCACTGGTGGACACAGGGTCAGAAGGGAATCTGCTAGACAGCGGATGGGCAAAGGAGGTAGGGCTCCCTCTGGTGGCGCTTCCTTCGCCATTGCAGGTGCGGGCACTAGATGGCACCCTCCTCCCTTTACTCACACACACAAGACACAACCAGTAACTCTGGTGGTGTCTGGAAACCACCGGGAGGAGATTGAGTTTTTTGTAACTCCTTCTACCTCCCGCGTGATTTTGGGCATCCCATGGATGTTAAAGCACAATCCCCGGATTGATTGGCCGTCTGGGGTGGTGGTTCAGTGGAGCGAAACCTGCCATCGGGTGTGTTTAGGATCCTCGGTTCCTCCCGGTTCCCAGGCTAAGGAGGAGGTCAAAGTCCCTCCCAATCTGACGGCAGTGCCGGTTGAGTACCACGATCTTGCTGACGTCTTCAGCAAGGATCTGGCACTCACCCTTCCCCCGCACCGTCCGTACGATTGTGCCATTGATTTGGTTCCAGGCGCTGAGTTCCCGTCCAGCAGGCTGTACAACCTCTCACGACCTGAGCGCGAATCACTGGATACCTACATCCGGGACTCATTAGCTGCCGGGCTGATCCGGAACTCCACCTCCCCGATGGGGGCAGGTTTCTTTTTTGTGGGCAAGAAAGATGGCGGACTTCGTCCATGTATTGATTACAGGGGGCTGAATGAGATTACGGTTCGCAACCGATACCCGTTGCCATTATTAGATTCCGTGTTCACCCCCCTACATGGAGCCAAAATCTTTACTAAGCTGGATCTTAGAAATGCGTATCACCTGGTTCGGATCCGGAAGGGAGACGAATGGAAGACGGCATTCAACACCCCATTAGGTCACTTTGAGTACCTGGTCATGCCGTTCGGCCTCACAAACGCCCCAGCGACGTTCCAAGCATTAGTTAATGATGTCTTGCGGGATTTCCTGCACCGATTCGTCTTCGTATATCTAGACGATATACTCATCTTTTCTCCGGATCCTGAGACTCATGTCCGGCATGTACGTCAGGTCCTGCAGCGGTTGTTGGAGAACCGGCTGTTTGTGAAGGGCGAGAAGTGTGAGTTTCACCGCACATCTTTGTCCTTCCTGGGGTTTATCATCTCCCCCAACTCCGTCGCTCCTGATCCGGCCAAGGTTGCGGCGGTGAGAGACTGGCCCCAACCCACTAGCCGTAGGAAGCTGCAACAGTTCCTCGGCTTTGCAAATTTCTACAGGAGGTTCATTAAGGGCTACAGTCAGGTAGTTAGCCCCCTGACAGCCCTGACCTCACCAAAAGTCCCCTTCACCTGGTCGGATCGTTGCGATGCCGCGTTCAAGGAGTTGAAACGACGCTTCTCGTCTGCACCCGTTCTGGTGCAGCCCGATCCTAGTCGCCAGTTAGTGGTTGAAGCGGACGCCTCGGACTCAGGGATAGGAGCTGTGCTTTCCCAGAGCGGGAAGACCGATAAGGTCCTTCACCCGTGTGCCTATTTTTCCCGCAGGTTGACCCCGGCCGAACGGAACTATGACGTCGGCAATCGAGAACTCCTTGCGGTGAAAGAGGCTCTTGAAGAGTGGAGACATCTGTTGGAGGGAACGTCCGTGCCATTCACGGTTTTCACTGACCACCGGAACCTGGAGTATATCAGGACCGCCAAGCGGCTGAACCCCAGGCAAGCCCGCTGGTCACTGTTCTTCGGCCGTTTTGACTTCCGGATCACCTACCATCCCGGGACCAAAAACCAGAGATCGGATGCCTTGTCCCGGGTACATGAAGATGAAGTCAAAGCGGAGTTGTCGGATCCACCGGAACCCATCATCCCGGAGTCCACTATCGTGGCCACCCTCACCTGGGACGTAGAGAGAACCGTCCGGGAGGCCCTGGCATGAAGCCCGGAACCCGGAACTGGGCCGAAGAACAAACTATACGTCCCACCAGAAGCTAGGGCTGCAGTCCTGGAATTCTGTCACAGCTCCAAGCTCTCCTGTCATCCAAGGGTGCGAAGAACCGTGGCAGTTGTCCGGCAGCGCTTCTGGTGGGCGTCCCTAGAGGCCGACGTCCGGGATTATATCCAGGCCTGCACCACCTGCGCCAGGGGCAAGGCTGACCATCGCAGGGCATCAGGACTACTCCAGCCGCTGCCTGTGCCTCATCGCCCCTGGTCCCACATCGGCCTGGATTTTGTCACGGGCCTCCCGCCGTCCCAGGGTAACACCACCATCCTCACGATAGTGGACCGATTCTCCAAGGTGGCCCACTTCGTGGCCCTCCCGAAGCTCCCAACAGCCCAGGAGACAGCGGACCTCCTGGTCCACCACGTCGTCCGGCTGCATGGGATTCCAACAGACATCGTCTCCGATCGCGGTCCCCAGTTCTCCTCGCAAGTCTGGAGGAGCTTCTGCTGGGAACTGGGGGCCACGGTGAGTCTCTCGTCCGGGTACCACCCTCAGACCAACGGGCAAGCAGAACGGGTAAACCAGGAGGTGGAACAGGCCTTGCGCTGCGTGACTGCCGCGCACCCGGCGGCCTGGAGTACCCATTTGGCCTGGATCGAGTATGCCCATAACAGCCAGGTGTCTTCAGCCACCGGCCTCTCCCCTTTTGAGGTGTGTCTGGGGTATCAGCCCCCGTTATTTCCGGTGGTTGAGGGAGAGGTCAGTGTGCCCTCGGTCCAGGCCCACCTACGGAAGTGCCGTCGGGTGTGGCGTGCCGCCCGTTCTGCTTTGCTAAAGGCCCGGACGAGGGCAAAAGCCCATGCAGACCGTCGGCGGACCCCGGCCCCTGCGTATCGGCCAGGGCAGGAGGTGTGGTTATCCACAAAGGACATTCCCCTCAAAGTGGACTCCCCCAAGCTACAGGACCGTTATATCGGCCCATTCAAGATCCTTAAGGTCATCAGTCCAGCCGCAGTGAGGCTTCAGCTTCCGGCCTCACTGCGGATCCATCCTGTGTTTCATGTATCCCGTGTCAAACCGCATCACACCTCACCCCTCTGTACTCCGGGTCCGGCACCGCCTCCTGCCCGGATCATCGATGGCGAGCCGGCTTGGACTGTACGCCGGCTCTTGGATGTCCGTAGGATGGGCCGGGGCTTCCAGTATTTGGTAGACAGGGAGGGGTACGGTCCCGAAGAACGCTCCTGGGTGAAGAGGAGCTTCATCCTGGACCTGGCCCTCCTGGCCGATTTCTACCGCCGCCACCCGGACAAGCCTGGTCGGGCGCCAGGAGGCGCCCGTTGAGGGGGGGGGGGGTCCTGTTGTGTGGGCCGCCAGAAGAGGAGGTACTGCTGGCCCACCACCAGAGGGCGCCCTGTCTGGAGTGCGGGCTCCAGGCACCAGAGGGCGCAGCCGCCTCACAGGAGCAGCCAGGGTGACAGCTGTCACGCATCACCTGCAACAGCTGTTACCAATCACCTGATCAGCAGGGGTACATCAGCAGGACGACGTCTCCACCTCTTTGCCGAGATATCGTTCTACCTGGAAGGTAACGTTCTCAGCTGACCGTGAGATCTTTTCAGTAACCTTTTGTGACTTTTGTGCATTATATAACAGACTCTTTCCAACGAGAGGTGGAGGTAGTTTTCCTGCCGTGTGGATTGCTGGGTGTAAACGCGCCCACATTTAATTGTTTTTTTTTGTTCCTCGCCAGCAGTACCAGGTCCGACACGCGGAGGCAGTGGCCACCTGGGAGTTCGGGACTTGGCGGCTCCAGTATTCCCGGGGTCTGGTGGCGGAGGAAATCGTGTGGTTCCGGTTCTGCTTTGGACAGACGTCTTCTATCTTCGAGCCTGCCCACACGACACCTTCTGTGATTTGACTTGTTGTCTATTGTTGTAATCTGTTGTGTTTGTTGTGCCCACTCACAACAGTAAAGTGTTGTTATTTGACTTCCTCCATTGTCCGTTCATTTGCGTCCCCTGTTGTGGGTCCGTGTACAAGTTTCCCAACAAGTTTTCTGTCTTGACGCTTTGATGTCTTCCTTGGTCTACCAGTATGTTTGCCTTTAACAACCTTCCCATGTTGTTTCTATTTGGTCCAGAGTTTAGACACAGCTGACTGTGAACAACCAACATCTTTTGCAACATTGCGTGATGATTTACTCTCTTTTAAGAGTTTGATAATCCTCTCCTTTGTTTCAATTGACATCTCTCGTGTTGGAGCCATGATTCATGTCAGACCACTTGGTGCAACAGCTCTCCAAGGTGTGTTCACTCCTTTTTAGATGCAGACTAATGAGCAGATCTGATATGATGCAGGTGTTAGTTTTGGGGATGAAAATTTACAGGGTGATTCCATAATTTTTTCCTCAGAATTGAGTGATTCCATATTTTTTTCCTCTGCTTGGTCTAAAAAAGTAACCATTACTGACTGCCACAATCTTTTTTTCTTGATTTCTTATAGTGTTTCTTAAAGCCAGAAAGTTGCCATTTGAAATGACTTTAGTTTTGTGTCATGTCTGTGATCTGCTTTTTTTCTACAAAATTAAACAACTGAATGAACATCCTCCGAGGCCGGTGATTCCATAATTTTTGCCAGGGGTTGTACAAAAGACCGGCAAACAAAAAGAAAGCACACCTTTTTCAATGTGGCAATAACTTCAGCATTCTTTTGAAGGATATGGCTGGTAACAGGCACAGCTTCGAGCTCTCCTAAGGCTTGTAGACATCGTTCTATGTCCTAAAAAAATACAAAATGCAGAGTAAATCTTTGATTTTCATTTTTTTTTTAAAAGACTGCACAAATGTACTTGCACAAAAAGCAGAAAGAATGAATTTGTTTTAAATTAAAAATAAAAATGATCAAGGACAACACTTACTGGGTTGTCCACTTTGAGTGCAAATTTTATATCTGTATGGAGTTTCTGTAACCTTTCTTCTGGCGAAGGCTCTGCAGAAGAACACAACACTCAGTCAATATGCTGCACTGAAAACTGCAGGTTACTGAAACACGTGATGCAGAGTTATAGTCTATACACTCAAACACACACAAAAGAAAAGAAAAACATGTAGGGAATCACCATCCTCCAGCCAATCTTTAAAAGTGTTTACATTAGACCCTGGTGTTCTGTATGTACAACTCACAATAACATTTTTCTCTTTCCCCTACATATTTTTATTGACAGGCTTTCAAGTACATTATCAACCACCACTGACACTTTTTGAACCACCTTATAGTTATAACTCATGTACACACCACCACCAATTTTTTTTTCAAATCAGTTCATATCCTTCAAGATCAAAGTCCATGCCCCTTTCATTGTTCATCCAAGTTTCAGATATATCAATTATGTTGAAAGGTTGTGAAAACTGACTTATGTATTCCTTGATGGCAAAGTTGGCAAACAGGCTTCCGATATTGAAGTGGATTATTTAAATTTTGTTTGCAGTTTTGTATATACTATTATACTGGTCTTCAGTAAAATAGTGGCAATCCTTGCTGATATTCAAACAGAAATTATTATCTGGATCGATGTCCTTTTCAATGTCCTGTGGTTAACAGTATGTTTAGTGTCTTGAAAAGTATTTAGTTCTCGGGGGTCAAAGGCAATAATCCTTTTTGTAACTGGTTAACTTCAAAATGAGTATTAGTGGTATTTGTATCCACATTAAAGTCTTATGAGTCAGCACTCCTGTTGTCCATTACGTGTCTCATTGCTGTCTTGGTGTACTAGAGCGTGGGTGGATGATCAGCTTGTCGCAGCGTAGATACGCAACGTCCTGCCGCACAGCTCTCAGCTCCAGCATCAGTTCTTTCCTCTTTTGTCTGACAGTGTCTGAAGGTCTCACTGATTAATGTTTTTGTTCCTTTAAGAGACTTGGTGCGTTGCAGTATGGATTCTCAGTCCTTGTATCACAGTAGTTTGACCACTATGTGCCTTGGTCTGTCACCTCCAGGTTTTCCTGTGCGATGCGCTCTCTCTCTGCCTCGATCTCTCGCTGCAGTTGCTCCGCCAGAGCCTTTTAATTTTCTCTTCCGACTCAGCCAAGTTTCTTCTTCTTCTCCAGGTTCTTACGTCTGGTCTGACCTTCCAAGTATTCTGTCTTGTCTGTGATAGTCAGCAAACTTTCACAGACTTCATAAATGTCCACTTGCATTGAATTGCAGTGTTCCACACACTTAACCATGTCTGCTTCTTTTTGTGAAAACTTCTGGTACGTCCCTTGATACTGCATCCAGTCTGGTGATAGTGGAATCCATGATCATTAGGACAAATCCTTTGAAAGTTTTCTTGTTGCTGATTTAACAGAGCCAAGAGCATGTCCTTCTGCCGCTGCATCATCTCAGTAACATGAGAGAGCAACACTTACTCCTCATCCGGTTTAACCTCTGTTTTAGCTGCTTTTGGTGGCATTTTATAGTACACAGTTCACTTGCTTGACCTGCTGCCGTTTATCAGTCCAAGACGTTGGAGCTGCAAGCAGCCAAACTGCTATCAATGCTGATAGTTGTTAGCTAACTTGCTAACTAGCAAAGCACAACTCCTTTCGTCACAGCCCAAAGTCACAAAAAAGTTTCCTTAAGCCCCTTTCACACCGGGCTTGCAGGAGTACGCTAGAAAATTGCGCAGATTTGGTGTAGTCCCTGTGTAGGCTAGTGTGTGATTGCTTATGGTCTTGCTTATAGTTGCTTACTGTAGCTTTTACTGCCACAATATGTAACCCTCACCGCTATTTTTCTGCCTTTTCACAGTCCACTCATGCCTACTTTTTTTTTTGCACTGTGTAAAATGCACTCTGTTCTCAAAACGGTTAAAAGCAAATGCCACTCACGTTTCCAGATGTACAGTGAGACACTGCTGCCTCGTCAGGGCTGGGGACATCAGATCACCACGTTCAGAGACCATTGCCCCCCCACCCAAAAAATAGAAAATATTGCCATTTAAATGCACAAGCATACTTAAACACCCGGTTTCTTGTTTCAGCAATGAGAGAGAAACAGCGGGGGAGAGAGAGATTTTATGAATTGAAAGAATGTAACCATGTTTTCTGATGTGCATTTTAACAGACGGATCCCTGCCGGTTCATGTACACGCGCTGCGGGCTGCGTAGATCACTTCACCACAGACTCGCGCACCCGTTGGACCACACGCGCTGCGGGCTGCGTAGATCACTTCACCACAGACTCGCGCACCCGTTGGACCACACGCGCTGCGGGCTGCGTAGATCATTTCACCACATACTCGCGCGCATGTTGGATCACGCACTGCGGGCTGCGTAGATCACTTCACCACAGACTCGCGCACCCGTTGGACCACACGCGCTGCGGGCTGCGTAGATCACTTCACCACAGACTCGCGCACCCGTTGGACCACACGCGCTGCGGGCTGCGTAGATCACTTCACCACAGACTCGCGCACCCGTTGGACCACACGCGCTGCGGGCTGCGTAGATCACTTCACCACAGACTCGCGCACCCGTTGGACCACACGCGCTGCGGGCTGCGTAGATCACTTCACCACAGACTCGCGCACCCGTTGGACCACACGCGCTGCGGGCTGCGTAGATCACTTCACCACAGACATGTGCACCCGTTGGACCACACGCGCTGCGGGCTGCGTAGATCACTTCACCACAGACATGTGCACCCGTTGGACCACACGCGCTGCGGGCTGCGTAGATCACTTCACCACAGACTCGCGCACCCGTTGGACCACACGCGCTGCGGGCTGTGTAGATCACTTCACCACAGACATGTGCACCCGTTGGATCACGTGTGCTGCAGGCTGTGTGGATCACCTCACCACACTGCGAACTGTGTGGCTCATGCAGTCACACTCGCGCACACGCTGGTTTGTTACCTGTTCTGAGCAGGCATATGTCCACCATTTCGATCACACACACACACACACACACACACACACACACACACACACACACACACACACACACACACACACACACACACACACACACACACACACACACACACACACACACTCTCTCCACCTGTTCTCCTCCAACTGATTCACCCCGAATACACTCAGTTTTTGGATGTGTACAGTAGCGCCGTGTTGTGTAGATTTGCATACAGTAGCGCAGTGTTGTGTAGACTTGCTTAAAAACTGCGTACTTTCTGCGTCTAGTGCTCTATGCAGAAAAAAATTAAACAGGTTTAATTTCTTGCATCCACCCCTCATACCCCTCAGCATACTGCGATGAAGGGGAGTTAAAAACTCAGTGTAGAGCTGTTTTCTGTGTAGTCAGTACACCACAATACGCAACTCTACATTTGCCCCGGTGTGAAAGGGCTTTTACACAGTTGTTTCTCTGCATTTGTCGGCGTGCAACAACAGCCACTTCAAACTAAAGAATGGTGTAATTAGGACCTTTCTTAAGCAGAGAAAAGCTTCATTTACGTAGTCAGCGGCACAGGAGGTCCGTCCAAAAAAGTGGTCTCACACTTCGTTGTGCTTGTTCTTTTGGAGTACAAAGAGCTATAAAACAAACCCCACCCCACCCCAAAAGAGACCTCATGGAAGAGGACAGATAGCTCAGAAGGTATAGTGTCACTGTTTTTATTTAATGCCCGGTTTGTAGTACTGCGTCACCAATCGTCGTTGGTGACAACTAATGGGTTAGCCAATACTGGCACAATCAGTTGATAAACACATGATACTTGGTATTGCACGCACAAAAACACTGAAGCATCATGTCCACAGACAGCAGTAGGACAGTACTGTGAGCAAAAAGGATTAAATTGGAAAAAAAACAAAAAAAAAAACACCTTTCATGTATTGTTGATGCTCAGAGCAGCCATCTTGGACTGTGAGCTCTGAGCATGTGGTGTGTGAATAAGTTGACGAGTTAGAATTACAATTTCCCACTTGTAACTGGCAATACCACCTCCAAGTGAAACTACAACACACCACTAGTCAGCTACAATTAACATAAAGGTGATGGTAAAAGTGTGAGTTTAAGGAACACTGACCCTTTTTCTTCTCTACTTTCTTCTCTGCGAGCCTTTCTGGTCTGCGTCTGATGGTTTCAGGCTTTGACCTGAGAGTGAGAGAACACTGATGTGCCTATTTCATTTTTCACAAGTTGCGCATATTTTGTTTGTTTGTTGTTTTTCATGTGTGCTGTAGTGTCCATTTTACTGTTGGACACTCACCTTGCTCTTGACCTTTCTTGTGACTGTCGTGCTTTTTTTTCTTTGAGCTCTTTCTCCTTTCTTTGCTTTCGGTCCTCTTTCTTCCCTCTTGCCTTTTTCTGGTTGTCCGATCTCTTGGATGGTTTTTTGACCTTGTGTTGAGAAAAAAACATCATTACACCAGTGTAATATGGCGAGTGTTTAATCTATATGAGCAACAAAATGTTTTCAGAAGCCACAAAACCTAAACCACTGTCGATACCACAAGCGGTGACCTTCCAGCCTTAAGGCACACCTGCAAATTTTATTTACCAAGTTCTATCACAACATTGTGGTGTCTTTTGTTTGGGGAAAATAAGTATCTGCATATGCCCCCTGCTTATCTCCAGCGTCAGTAGCATCAGGTGGATGAGTGTCTCTGCCTCAAGATGGACGGGACACCTGTCTGACGCAGGTTACTCCCCCAGCCAAGGCTTGTATCACTTACAGCTGGTTAAACTGAGACAATGTAGATTAAATGTCTTGTCCAAGGACAGAAACCAGTAGTACAAGCAGGATTTAAACCCAGGTCTACATATTGGCAGGGCAGCTCCTTATCTACTCAGCTACCTGCTCTACTATCCAGAGAAAGCTTCCAATTTATTATAGTAAAGCAAAATGGGAAACTTCTGGTCTTTAATAAGGTTTTGTTAATGACACTACCTCAACAGGAGGTGGAGAATCAGAGTCTGAGGGTGCAGGAATTGGTGGTGGAGGGGGTTTCTTAGATTTCTTCAATGGGTGATCATCTACACCTTCATCTGAACTACTGTTGCTGTCACTGTCGCTCCTCTTTTTAACCCTCTCTTTCTCCTTTTTCTTCTTCTCCTCTTCCTCCTTCTCCCGCTCACGTAGCCGCCGTAGCTCCTCTGCCTCCTCCTTTTTCCTGCGCTCCTCTAGCGCTCGTCTGCGCTCCTCATCTCGTTTCTTCCATTCGCTGATGCGGTCGGGTTCACTGTCACTGTGGAAGTACAAAACTTACCAACATGCTGCCTTTTTCTCAGAGCTGGTAATGTGCCACATCACAAAACAGCATTTTAACATAAAAAAGAAAACTTCAGGACGGCCTGACCTGTCGCTGTCTGAGGATGATGAAGGGGCTCGTTTCACTGGTGCAGGTTTGGGTTTACGTGCGCGAGGTTTTGGGGCGGGCTTCTCTGTGGATAAAGAAAGTGACAAGTAGACATTACAAACAATTGCCCAGTGCAACTTTCAGACACACAAAAAACACCAGTGGTGGGCCTGCTGACAGCTAATTATCTAAGTTAACACATCAGAGCCTAACAGAGTTGTAGATTTTACCACTCACATTGAACGCAACACGGGTACCATTATACAGAGATAAACTTTAACTATTAATCCTGCGATTTACTGTTTTTATAGAAACGGTCTTTAACATACAAATATATATAATATATAGACATACATAAAAAATAAGATTACAAAAAACCTTCACTGTGATCTGTGCACTCTCTGACTGGCCGTCGCTGGCCGATGACATCAACATTAAGCACTAGATTGCAGCATGCTCAGTCACGAGTCTTGCAGCATGTGTGTAGGACTAGAGAGCAAGCGAGTCAGCGAGCGAGCATTATATACGTTTTTATTGTTAGTTTATGGTGTCTTTTTTTTGTACAATGAGTGAAGACATCATTTTTGTTCCATGGCCTAAGGATGACATTGAGGAGAAGCCTGGAGCGAATGTGGATGTAGCGCTAAGGTCCTTTTTTTCCTCCAATGTGTCTTGCGTCAGCTGAAGGAGCTGACAATTAAGGGACACACAACCAGCCTGTTTAACTTTAAGCCCTATGTGAAATGGAACCACGCAGGCCATGGCATCGAATTTGAGGAAAGAATCGAGGCCGGCTCTTCACGTGGGAAATAACGGCAATCATCTTCTGCTAGCAGTAGCAGCAGCCAGTCTTCTTCATCGCAGGCTCAGCCACACGCAAAAAAAAAAAAAAAAAAATGCCAGCTGTCCCAGCCTACCATTCGGGGGAGGGGGTATTTGTTCAATCGGTTGCTGGCGCTGGCTTCCACCAGTCTGTGGTGGACACACAGATTGTGGACCTCTTTGTATGCAACATGCTGCCACTGTATGTAGTGGAGTCCCCCAGCTTCATCAGTTTGGTCAAGACCTTGAACCCCAGCAAAACATCGATGTCCTGCCGCACCCTGGGGAGGAAGATCTTGGCCATCCACAAGCAGCTGGAGGAGTATCTTATTAGGTATTTTTGGTAAAACAAAGTGCACTGTATTTGGAAATTCAAGTAGAAGCTTGCTTAACAGTACATGACCCTGAAACTGAAATTGTAAATGATACTAAATTTCTTGGTGTTATGACTGATGTTATTCACTGAACACATCAATGCTCTCCTGTTGGTTATACTTTTAGTGAATTTGTGACTTTTATTGCTCATTTTAATGAAGAAAGAAAAAACAAATCACTAAAATTCAATTTTTGCATATTTTTCCAAACTGACTGCTGTAGTATAACCCACCAGGAGACCACTGACGTGTGCAGTAAATGTTGTGTCACTACACCATAACAATGACACTACTGAAAATTTAAACAATGAAAAATTCCCTTAATTTTTAAAGAAACCATTTTCCAAACTGAGTGTTGTAGTATAACCAGCAGGAGACCATTGATGTGTTCAGTGAATTTGGTGACACACCTGAATTTATTGATTATTTTTCTGGTGTCTCCTTTTGTTTTTGGACTTTGTAGAAGCTCCCTACGTGTCCGCCTGCTTGTTCAGATTAATGTTATTTTTCCAGCTCCGAGGACGGCTCATATGGATAAAAAAATGAGGTTGTAGCTCGTTACTTCCTGAGGTTAGAAACTAGTGTTGTTTGTTTTTCGACGTTTGTCCTATGACCTGTGAACACCTTTCTAACGTTCCCAGAGTCCCCAAGGGAGGTTTCTGTCCTCCCCGAGTTTGACAACTACGTTACCCGTCACAGTCAAACTCCTCACCTGCTGCTGTTGCCAGAGTGGATGGGGCTTGTCACCAGGAACAAGACCCACTCTGGGCTCACCTCCCTACCTCACTGACTGTAGTGGACCACCCTTTTTGTGTGTGTGTATATATATATATATATATATATATATGTTTTACAATTAAAGGTTTGTGGATAATTCACTATTTGCAGCTGATTCATGTTTTGGGGGTTAACAACTTCCTTATTTGTTTAATACTTTGTTTAGATTACATAGAACTTTACTGAGTACTGCGTTTAATAAACAGTGTTAAATAAACAGTATGTTGTACTCTTTAATTTCATTTGTTCATGTAATTAATTTATGTGCATGTTGATCATCATCTGATCTTGGTATGCTGCACCTTTTTGGAAAGCTCCATGTCTATGCTACAACATATTAAAATTAAAATTTCAGCTTTCCATGTCTGACTTTCAGAGTTTTAGGGAGAAAAAAAATTAAGTCAAAGCTAAATTCACTATGTTGCAACTTGCACATCATCCGGACAGCCTGAGGTCTTACTTAGCAACTGCTTAGCAATACCAGCTGGTGCGACAATAATAAGCCAGCCGGCATCAGTGCTCACTAAAAAAAAAAAAAAAAGCTAGATATCACTTCCGGTTCACAGGTCAAAGCACACAAGGGCTGGTAAGACACTGTTGCAACACTAGGTGAAGAAGATAACAAGCCAAAAGAAGTTACACTGTGGACAAAAACGGTAAGCAGCTCAAAAGTCTGTGAACCCAATATGAGCCATAGCTCCGTAAACGGTTTATTATAATATAAACTGTGACTTCTGATACTGCGATTTACTGCTTTTGATAAAGATAATGACAGTGTTTGGGGTTTTATTTATTTTTTTTTTTTGTGCATTCATTTTTGTGTATGTGACTTTACCTTTGAATCTACCCAGCAGCAGCGCCTGCAGCGCTGAGATTCAAAAGCGCTTTGCCGACAGTGTAATCCAATGTGGCCGTGCACCCGTGCCACCGAGTCAATACTAAAAGTTATCATTTAGCTGTAGCTTCTAATCAATTTTTTTTTTAGCCGTTTATCAGTTTAGCGTCATAAAAGATAACTTTTCAGTTAGCTGATTATCGGTTATCGAAGCAAACTTTTCGGTTAGCTGTGCCCACCACTGAAAAACACACAACTCTTAAACTATCCGTATCTCCAGGAGGCTGGATTAGGCTTAAATGTTAAAACTTGACACAAGAGAAAGTCCAAACCTTTCTTGCGTGCCTGTGGGCCTTTGCGGGGAGGAGGATCAGAGTCTGATTCAGACTTTGAGCCAGACTGGGATTCTGAGCCAGAAATGGCCGGCCGAGGCTTATGGTCTTCTGAGTCACTGTCGTCTCCTTTCTTCTCTGATTGAGATCCTGAGTCTGAGTCCGAGTCAGAAGAACCCTTCTGTGATATCACACAGAAAGAGGACACAGATGGAAAAAGGAAATGGACTCTGTCCAGTCAAAAAGGACCTGGAATTCCTCTACTGTGCAGAGATTCCAATGGTTTACCTTCTTCTTCACTCTTCCTCCTGCTTTCTTTACACCTCTCCCAGCTGATTTCTTCTCTGGAGTGAAATCCTATTGGGCAAAAACATTTTGTCAAATTTACAAATTATGTTCAGACAATCAATAATGGTACTCGCGTCTGTGTGTAATGAATGACCTGGTCACTGTCCTTGCCAGAGTCAGACTCTGAGGGAGTGGGTTCCGACCCAGACGGTGAGCCACTCTCTTCTTCATCTCGATCGCTGGATGAACCCCGAGCTTTTTTTGGAGGAGGAGGCCGCTAAAGGGGGGGAACAAACCCATGAGTACAGATTAAATTTAATCAACTGTACCATATTTTGGCTCAACGCCCATTTGTCATTACTACGGCAACCCCTCATGGATAATGGCAGCATATTAACCCTTTATGACCTTTTGAATAATTTTCACCAAAATTACAATCCCAAAAGTATAACTTGCTGCTCCTGAACTTATAATAAGAGTTATTTACTTTGTACCAACTAACAGAAAACTATGTGAAAATAGATAAATCAAGTCTAAACATTTTCATCTTCAATATGGATACCAAAAAAAAAAGAAAAAATTTAAGCAAACAAAGAATTTTATTTCAAACAAGAGCAAACAGAGATTTCTGTCGTCTGCCAATCCAGATCCGGATCACCTCCAAAATTCAGTGACGTCTTCCACACCCTAATATCTATCTGTGGTGCAAATTTGGTGAGAATCCATGAAGTAGTTTTGAAGAAATCCTTCAAAGCCTATATCAAGTGAAATCTTGATCCAGAATCCGGATCACCTCAAAAATTCAGTGGTCTTCCATGCCCTAATATCTATCTGTGGTGCAAATTTGGTGAGAATCTGTGTAGTTTTGAAGTAATCCTTCAAAGCCTATATAAAGTAAAATCTTGATCCAGAAACTGTATTCGGAACTGGATCACCTCCAACATTTAATGGAGTCTTTCATGGCCTAATATGTATCTGTGGTGCAAAATTCATCAAAATCCATGCTGTAGTTTTGACATAATCTTGCTAACAATAATCCTTCAAAGCCTATATAAAGTGAAACTAGATCCAGATCACCTCTAAAAATGAACTGGTTCTTTCATGGCCTAATATCTATCTATGGTGAAAATTTATTCAAAATCTGTGTAGTTTTGACATAATCTTACTAAGAGACAGACAGACAAATAAATAAACATTGATGATTTTATTACATCCTTGGCAGACGTAATTATACATTTTTAAATCGATTACCTCAGGATAACAACAAGCCAGCTTCTTGGATTAACTTTTCTGATGCTGATAAATAAGAAAACTTTCTGTATCTGCGTAGATTCTTTTCAGGTGCTACAGATTCCTCCCACAGTCCAATAATGAATAAAATCAGGGGAAATGATGACTGTAAAAGGGATGTAATAAATAGAGTTGTGGGCATGGTCAACAGAACTGTTAATTATATTTCCTAAGAATCTTATTTGATCTTGTATAAAAAATTATGTCAGACCTCAAAGTATTGTGTCCAAGTTTGGCCCCTCATCTTCAAAGGGACAAAAATGTATTACAAAAAGTTCAGAGAAGGGCCACAAAAATTGTACCACAGTTGGTTGATTTAACATATGAAGAGAGATTAAAGCAACTGAACTTTATTACTCTTGAAAATAGAAGGGTTCGTGGAGACCTGATTGAAGATTACAAAATGATTTATGATTTTGTGAATATCAGGCCTGAAACTTTTTTCCAAAATAGAGTTTATTCTCAGGTTTGAGAGGTCACTCTCACATGTTTAATATGCAGATATATGACTGAAGAAAATATCTTTTCTAATAGAATTATAACTCTGTGGACTAGCCTCTCCCACTATGTGGTAAACACTCCAAGTGTTAATACTTTTAAAAAATATTATGATGATTTTTACTGTGATATTTATGATTTTTACTGTGATACTTATTGATGACTAATGATGTGTGCTTTTATACGTTTTTTGTTTTTTTTTGTGTGTTTTTTTTGCTTCACACAAACAATGGATTATGAATTTAAACATATAAAGTGTGCACAGGAGCGGTGAAAGACAACTTCCAAGAGGTTTTTTTTTTAAGTTTCTGTATGCAGACAAACCTTCCACATGCAGACATAACTTTTTGGTACTAACTTGAGTACTGCTTATAGCACTCATCTACACATCCCTTATGTATCATTATGAGTGCCATGGAACATCCTCACCAACAAAAGGCGTGATTTAATAATTAACATGAAAGTATATAACTACCTTTGCAGCTGGTGGCTTCCGCTTCACTCCTCCACCCCTTCCTCGGTCTTCACTCCCAGAATCAGAGTCGACTTCACTACATGAATCTGCTTTCTGAGGCACCACAACTTCATCATCTTCATCCTCACTTCCGCCTCCAGCATTATTGGCTTCACTGTCAGATGAACTGACTGGCTACACATCAGTAACAAAATTCATTAACAGAGTAAATGAAAAGTTTTAAAAAGATGGAAAAACAATATTTCTTATTATTTTTAAGCAACATTGTCTTTAGTAAAGACTTAATATGAAATAATCACATGAACCATAACAAAAAATAAGAGGATAAAATGTGACAAAACTCTTCATTTGGAAATGAGGCTGTGACATATTGATGTGTGATTAGATCATGGGTTAAAACAATAAATTTTCATCTGACTGAAATTTTTTCCTGGCAAAAATCAATGCCAGCAATTCCCTAAAATGTGGCGTAGTGGGGGCACACACTCTTTTTTCCTCAATAAATGCAATAAACACATTATACAGCATACAAATCTATTCTAAATAGCCTCTAAGGAGAGTCAGACAAAGCATAAACAGAATGCAAAACCTGAACATAAAGGTACATAAAAGGGTGGTGGGGGTGGGGTGTAGTCTTTATTCTGGGGGGTCTGGGGGTGCTACCCCAGAACATTTTTTTAAAGACCAAGTCAAAGTTTGTGGATTCAGGTGAATTTGAATGGGTATGAAGCCCTCTGAATCAAATAAAACTCACTTCAATCTGTATCGATTGTGGGTGGTCTGGGGGTTCTCCCCCCACAAATTGTTTAAAAGAGCAAGTTAAAATTTGTGTATTCAGGTGAATTTTAATGGGTATGAAGCCCTCTGAAACAAAGAAAACTCACTTCAAACTATGGGGGTCTGGGGGATCTCCCACAGATTTTTTTTTAAAAGAGCAAGTCAAATTTTGTACAACCCCTGGCAAAAATGATGGAATCACCAGCCTCGGAGGATGTTCATTCAGTTGTTTAATTTTGTAGAAAAAAGCAGATCACAGACATGACAAAACTAAAGTCATTTCAAATGGCAACTTTCTGGCTTTAAGAAACACTATAAGAAATCAGGAAAAAAAATTGTGGCAGTCAGTAACGGTTACTTTTTTAGACCAAGCAGAGGGAAAAAATATGGAATCACTCAATTCTGAGGAAAAAATTATGGAATCATGAAAAACAAAAGAAGGCTCCAACACATCATTAGTATTTTGTTGCACCACCTCTGGCTTTTATAACAGCTTGCAGTCTCTGAGGCATGGACTTAATGAGTGACAAACAGTACTCTTCATCAATCTGGCTCCAACTTTCTCTGATTGCTGTTGTCAGATCAGCTTTGCAGGTTGGAGCCTTGTCATGGACCATTTTCTTCAACTTCCACCAAAGATTTTCAATTGGATTAAGATCCGGACTATTTGCAGGCCATGACATTGACCCTATGAGTCTTTTTGCAAGGAATGTTTTCACAGTTTTTGCTCTATGGCAAGATGCATTATCATCTTGAAAAATGATTTCATCATCCCCAAACATCCTTTCAATTGATGGGATAAGAAAAGTGTCCAAAATATCAACATAAACTTGTGCATTTATTGATGATGTAATGACAGCCATCTCCCCAGTGCCTTTACCTGACATGCAGCCCCATATCATCAATGACTGTGGAAATTTACATGTTCTCTTCAGACAGTCATCTTTATAAATCTAATTGGAACGGCACCAAACAAAAGTTCCAGCATCATTACCTTGCCCAATGCAGATTCGAGCTTCATCACTGAATATGACTTTCATCCAGTCATCCACAGTCCACAATTGCTTTTCCTTAGCCCATTGTAACCTTGTTTTTTTCTGTTTAGGTGTTAATGATGGCTTTCTTTTAGCTTTTCTGTATGTAAATTCCATTTCCTTTAGGCGGTTTCTTACAATTCGGTCACAGACGTTGACTCCAGTTTCCTCCCATTCGTTCCTCATTTGTTTTGTTGTGCATTTTCGATTTTTGAGACATATTGCTTTAAGTTTTCTGTCTTGACGCTTTGATGTCTTCCTTGGTCTACCAGTATGTTTGCCTTTAACAACCTTCCCATGTTGTTTGTATTTGGTCCAGAGTTTAGACACAGCTGACTGTGAACAACCAACATCTTTTGCAACATTGCGTGATGATTTACCCTCTTTTAAGAGTTTGATAATCCTCTCCTTTGTTTCAATTGACATCTCTCGTGTTGGAGCCATGATTCATGTCAGTCCACTTGGTGCAACAGCTCTCCAAGATGTGATCACTCCTTTTTAGATGCAGACTAACGAGCAGATCTGATTTGATGCAGGTGTTAGTTTTGGGGATGAAAATTTACAGGGTGATTCCATAATTTATTCCTCAGAATTGAGTGAGTCCATATCTTTTCCCTCTGCTTGGTCTAAAAAAAGTAACTGTTACTGACTGCCACAATTTTTTTTCCTGATTTCTTATAGTGTTTCTTAAAGCCAGAAAGTTGCCATTTCAAATGACTTAGTTTTGTGTCATGTCTGTGATCTTGCTTTTTTTCTACAAAATTAAACAACTGAATGAACATCCTCCGAGGCCGGTGATTCCATAATTATTGCCAGGGGTTGTATATTCTGGTGAATTTCAATGGGTATGAAGCCCTCTGAAACAAAGAAAACTCACTTCAAACTGTTAAGAAAAAACACAGTATTGATTATGGGGGTCTGGGGGATCTCCCACAGAAATTTTTTTTTTTTAAAGAGCAAGTCAAATTTTGTATATTCTGGTGAATTTTAATGGGTATGAAGCCCTCTGAAACAAAGAAAACTCACTTCAAACTATGGGGGTCTGGGGGATCTCCCACAGAATTTTTTTTAAAAGACCAAGTCAAATTTTGTATATTCTAGTGAATTTTAATGAGTATGAAGCCCACTGAAACAAATACGTCACTTCAATCTGTGAAGTAAAAACACACTATTGAATATGGGGGGTCTGGGGGTGCTCCCCCAGAAATTTTTTAAAAGAGCAAGTCAAATTTAGTATATTCTGGTGAAATTTAATGGGTATGAAGTCTTCTGAAACAAAGAAAACTCACTTCAAACTGTCAAGTAAAAATTCTTTGTCTTCTGTAGTATTTTGATCTGTTCTAATCCGCTGAATGCACCAAAAGGGTGCTGTGTGGCTGGCTGTATAGTCAAAATACAAAATTAGGTCCTAAAGCAACTGATAACGTTGTTCTGCTGTGCACAAAGTAACACTGTCACCAGTTTTGAAAACGCATGCGCACTGAGAAACTCAAAACTGGCGTATTCACATTTAATCTGTAAAATGCTCTCACTCGTAAAACAAACTTGAGTTGCAACTAACGATTATTTTAGTAATCGATTAATCTTTTTTTTTTTATTACATGTGAGTTTTGCCATTATTTCTTGAAGTGAGTTATTATGAAAAGGCCTTTGTCACGCAACATCAACGGTTGACCTTGTAATAAAGTTATGATGTTATATTCTCGTCAAAAACATACCTCGAGTAATGTTTTGTTTTATTTTGAGAGATTTCCATCAGGTTTCAACCGACTGTGAGCATTTTTAGATGCCTACAGAAACTATCTCAACCACTGACAACATATTACAGCAAGAGTCCACAAAAGTATTTTAAAGGCCTGACGAAAGTGTAATATGTGATCTTTAATAAGTTATTTTCAGGAAAAAAGACACAAATGTGCAGTTTACTGCATTTTATTTTTTTCTTGTGTAAAAACAGCTTAGATGTGGTTTGACCGAAACAAACTGTCATTAAACTTAAACAGTTGTATATAATTCTCGTTTTACATTACTTAGTCCACATTTCATTTTATTTTACCTTATGTTTATATTAGTTGTGCATATACTCTGAATAATTTACCGTTAAATTTCACTATCTTTTATTTGTCTAAAAATTACTCGCACCACGGAAAGCACCTTTTTGGAGTTGCACTCAAATCTCGTTATAATGCAAATTACAGTGACAATAAAGGTGATTCTGATTCTGACTCTTCTGATTATTATATTATTAATATATAAATAAAAATAAATAAATAACAATTTGTAATACATTTGACTTATTACGACAACAAACACTAAGCCATTAATTATTTATTATACAGAAAACATGCACACAAACTGTGCTGAGATGCGAACAGCTTAATGCTAACTTTAACATTGAAAACGCCATAGACATGCTAACGCGTTAGCATCGGTCCCGTTTTTAAGTTATAAAATACATCTATCAACTGTTTTAGAAGACCATAACAGGTAGGTTTAATATAAAAAAGGTAAATATTACTCAGACATATGCTCTTTAGGGTTTTAGCGGGGGAAAATTAAGATAAAGCGACAAACCATCGAAGCAGAGTCAGATCAATGCTTCATTGGTTCAAAGCAAAGCCACGCCTCAATCTACTTGGGGAGTGTCTGCCAATGTTCCCACGAAGACAGAGAGGAGAAGGACCATGGCTCATGGCAAGCAGTAAACAGAGCGGAGAGGAGTGAAAATTCACACAGTCCCTTCCTCCTCAGTCCACGCTGACATTGCTGCTGCTTTGATTAGTGCAGAATGGGATGTTGCTTTGACAGTGAGGCTATCATATTTTGGCCCCAAAACACGCACGATACCACGTGCGCACGCGTATGTGTGGTTAAATTTTCCAAATGACGGAAATCCGTCGTGGTGACGGAGAACTTTAACCCATGGATTAGATGACTGAGCAGTAACGCCAAGCTTCTGCATGTTAATCAAAAGCAAACAAAGCCCTGCATTACACTTACTGTGCATTTCTGAAAATATTGACAAAAATCATTTCTATCAACCACACAAATGGGATTCATTCACTGTTGATTCAAATGCAACTATTTTGATATTTGATCAACCATTTTTATATCAAACATCTTTGGGTCAGGATTGTTGAGAAGCAAAGATTTAAAGACTTTACCTAATGCAGAGGGAAACTGCCTACATTTCTACAACTGCTACTACTACCGCTAATAATAATAATAAACATTATTTGATAACTGAAGTTATTTCCAGCTCCTAAATTATTAAACAGTATCTTACCACAGGTGGGGCACTGTAGGACGCATGTGGATTGTTCTGGATCTCCCATAAACCTTCGTTGAATCCCTTCCGTTTGTTGGGCTTTCCATAGCGATCTTTGTACTTTTCAAAAGCAAAAAGGTCCTTAGGTGCAAGGAATGCCCTAAGAAATAGAGTGAAAAGAGAGAAAGACAATTAGTCAACTTATGACACTGATTCCACTGTATATTACAATAGAAAAGTGACCTCTGTGTGCATATGGCTTCAATCATGGAGAAACTAGGGAGTTCTGACATTTGCCGTTTGGTATGCTTATGTATTTTTGGTCAAGCATGAAGGCTTCGAAAACGGAAAGTTGACAGGACTAATATTTGTGGAGAATTTAGTAATTTAGCACTTTGAGATTCCATGGAATGTAAAGTGCATTACAAATAAAATGTATTATTATTATTAATATTAGCTAACAACAGTGAACAATGGACACTGTGCTGCAATGCGCCATGGGACTTTGAGGTTTGGGGTTTTAAATGTTATTGTGGTTGATGTTAGTTTCACAGTATTGTCAGTGTTATTGATTTATTGTGTTTTTGTAGTTCAATTGGTTTAGTCAGTTTAGTTAAGTGTCATTTTGCCGTTACTGTGAGTGAGAACTGTAGTGCGTTTGATGTCTTCCACCACCGCCTCAGTTTATGGGCGTGTAAACATAAAAGCACCTGCTTATGTTAGAATACAGAAAAAACAAAAAGCTCTGCGTGCGGGCATGCGTGTATAACTTTGGTCACGGACAAACTGGGGACAGCTGACATTTGCTGTTTGGTATGCCTATGTATTTTAGGTCAAGGATGAACACCTCCAAAACGGAACGTCGATAGGGCTAATATTTTTGGAGAAACTACAAATATTCGCAAACAACACTGAACAATGGACATTGATAATTACATTCAGGACTCAAATGCCATTCCAGCAGAGGGCAGTAAATCATCTATATGGCCATGGGAATTTGCCACTTGAATTTTCAATAGGTGGCCAGGTAGGGGTCAATGGAAGAATTACAGAGGGGTCAAAATTTAAAAATGCTCCAATCGTATTAAAAAAACTATACCACATTATTTGTCTGAACCTAAAGATTCCATAAAGGTATATAGTTTCAACTATCTACGACTAAATGTTATGGAGTCATGGGGTTAAAACAGCAAGAATGGTGACAAAGGTCAAATTCAGTTTATACAGGGGTCAAAAGTTAAAGTTGCTCCAATTTTGGTAAAAAGGTGATGCAAATTATTGGTTGAGTTAATAAGGTTTCAAAAAGGAATAATTTGCACCATGTGTCATCCTTAGTTATCATGTTATGGGGTAACATATGTCACATGTCATAGAATCCAATGGACGTGGACATTGTTGGACCTTCACTTTGGAGACAAAGCACTCAACACTGTCAAAACTATTCCATGTATTCAAATAGTGGGCTTGAGACCAGAATATCCTCAGTTCAAATCCCTGTCAACCTGGAAAAATCACTAAGAGCCCCGGGGAAAGGTCCTTCACACCCACGTTGCTCTCTAGGTGTGCAGCTGAGGGCCTTGAGTGGCAGCATGCCAACGTGAGTGTGTATGAATAAGAGGCATCATTGTAAAACTCTCTGAGCATCTGCTTAAGATGGAAAAGTACTGTAGAAATGTTCAGCTTCTGTCCTGTTATATATTTTTTCCCAACTGGACCTTCCAGAACATGATCTGATATGTGACAGAATCGCTCTGTAACAATACCAACAGCCCAGTGTGGAATGTGGCATGATGTAACCATGGTTACAATACAATACACTTACGTTTCATGTGTCCCAAAGAAGAAAATCGGTATTTTGTTCGGAGGTGGTTTCACTGCTCCATCAGCCACATCCTCGATCTGAGCACAAAACACTTTAAGTCAAAATCTAAACTGGAAAGCAGAAGAATAACACAAGTTTGGTGGTATAGAGTTCAAAAATATATCAATACCAAGCAGTTTACAAGAAAAAGTCATACAGGATTTGGCTAAACATAATGAAGTGCTGTTAGAATTATTTTCCAACACTGTAAAATAAGGTTCTGCACGTCTTTGTGCAGGTAAGGCCGACAGCTTCTCATGCAAATGATGCCGTGTGTGCATTATGGGCCTAAACTATCATGCCAGCCCAGGAAAAAGCAAAATAAAGGATGTATTTATTTAGCAGTAGGAGAGGAGTCGGTGTTAGCTGCTGCTGTTGCTAAAGCGCTGCTCTCTTCTTACCCTGGCTGGCCAGTGGGGGTAGCCCTTCATTTTAGCGAATACCAGGTCTCCGGGCTGAAAATTGTGCGGCATTATTTTTGTGGTCTTCTTTGCAGCCTAGATTTAAAAAACAAACACTCCGTTGCGATGCCGTTCTGTGTCTGCCTTCGTTGGATGTTTTCAGGTCGACACGAAACCTGGAAACGTTGAGAGGTTTAGCTCGCAAGCGAACAGTACGGTACAGCTCTCGCGAGAATAGTCATTAGCGCTACAAAAAAAAAAAAAAAAAAAGAAGAAGAAGAACCAACACCTCCGTGAACTCAACGCTGTTGCTCTTCAAAATAAAAGTTTTTCTACGTGACAAAAGCGTCGTTTTCATATTTTTAACTTTAACATGACAGTTTTAGTCATAATTTCATAATTTGAATTCTTTCAGTTTTAGTCGATTAAATATTGTAAAAATGTACTCAACTAACTCTCCTGTAGAGTTAGTCGAATAAAACAATTCAGATGACTAATTTATGACTAAAATTGACAGCCAAGACTACTCAGGGACAATTGTCCCAAGACTCAAATTAACACTGTGCAGTGGTATAAAATTAAAAAAACAAATCCCAAATATCTATATGTGATTATGGTGTATTCTAAACTGGTACAAACAGGTGTTCATTTTCTCACCAGTGGCACCAGTCATCATTTCATGGTAAAATGGAATAAAAATGGGACTCAAGACAATAAAATCTAGACCCACTAAAATGTCACCTTTTTCCCCATTAAAAAAATTCTTTGGGTAAAGTTGTGCAATGCCCAGTTTCAGATGCCTGCAACTACTTCAGAATGGTCATTCAGTTTTTGAGAACCACTTGCCCTAGACAGATTTACTTTAGTTTCTGTTGTTCAATATTAGTTCAATATATATTCAGTAATTTGGAAATGCTATGCTAATGTAGCCATCCCTTGACTTGTCTGCAGCAGATTTTACTCACGGATGTCCACAATTATACATTCCATTATTTAGCGTCGATATATTTATGTAATTGTTATCATGTTGGAGATATTTTTATTGCACATCTGAATACAAAAAATAAAAAAAGCTCGATTTTTAAAAAGATTTTATGTAATTCAAAATTTGTGCTTTTACTCTTTAGTAAGAAGGGGGAAAACGGATATACTTTGGCGTAGTGTTGTAGTGAACTTGATAAAATCGGGTGAGGTGGTCCGAGGATTTTCATTTGATAGGACAACCCCAGTGGAAATCCCGCCCTTTTCCTTTCACCATTTGTCTGTTTTACTGTCAGTTTGGATGTCAACCAATGATATTTTACAATGTGTCAGCTACTTTGACCTCCCCGGATTCACCTTTATTGAGAAGCCATGTTTCGAGCTCTGAGAACTGTTGGGCATTTTAACGGCTGTCTACTGACTTTTCCAAGACACGTAGTCGGATCTAAAGTCAGAATTAACCCGTGCAGAATGGCTAGTTCAGAGTACAGGATTGAACGGGACACGTTTGGTGAGCTCAGAGTCCCAGCTGACAAGTATTACGGTGCCCAGACGGTCCGGTCCACCATTAACTTCAAGATTGGGGGACCATCTGAGAGAATGCCAATCCAGGTCATCAAAGCTTTCGGCATACTGAAGAAAGCAGCTGCTGAAGTTAATAAAAATTATGGCCTGGACCCAAAGATTGCAGATGCAATCATACAGGCTGCAGACGAGGTTTCAGCTGGTAAACTGGATGAGCATTTCCCTCTGGTGGTGTGGCAGACCGGATCAGGAACTCAAACTAACATGAACGTCAATGAGGTGATCAGTAACAGAGCCATTGAAATCCTTGGAGGAAAATTAGGCTCCAAGGATCCAGTTCACCCCAATGACCACGTCAACAAGAGCCAGAGTTCCAATGATACTTTCCCCACTGCCATGCATATTGCTGCAGCCACAGAGGTCCACCAGGTCCTGCTGCCTGGCCTGCAGACCCTTCACGACGCACTGGCTGCTAAGGCTGAAGAATTCAAAGACATAATCAAAATTGGACGCACACATACTCAGGATGCTGTGCCCCTTTCACTTGGGCAGGAGTTCAGTGGGTACGTCCAGCAGGTGAAGTATAGCATAGAAAGAGTGAAGTCAGCTGTGCCCAGGGTGTATGAGCTGGCAGCGGGTGGAACAGCGGTTGGCACAGGACTCAACACCCGCATTGGCTTTGCAGAGAAGGTGGCGTCTACAGTGGCTTCTCTTACAGGTTTGCCTTTTTTGACAGCTCCCAACAAGTTTGAGGCGCTAGCGGCCCATGATGCCTTGGTGGAGTTGAGTGGAGCACTGAACACTGTGGCAGTTAGCATGATGAAGATTGCCAATGACATCCGGTTCCTTGGGTCAGGACCCCGCTCCGGCCTGGGAGAGCTGATTTTGCCTGAGAACGAACCTGGAAGCAGCATCATGCCTGGTAAGGTGAACCCTACCCAGTGCGAGGCCATGACCATGGTTGCTGCGCAGGTAATGGGAAACCACGTCGCTGTTACCATCGGAGGCAGCAATGGACACTTTGAACTCAACGTCTTCAAACCAATGATCATAAAAAATGTACTGAATTCAGCGCGACTGCTTGGTGATGCTTCGGTATCCTTCACCAACAACTGTGTGGTGGGCATCCAGGCCAACACAGAGAGAATCAACAAGCTAATGAGCGAGTCTCTCATGTTGGTCACTGCTCTGAATCCACACATCGGTTATGACAAAGCGGCTACCATTGCTAAGACTGCTCACAAGAAGGGGTCTACACTCAAGGAGGTGGCTGTGGAGCTCGGCTACCTGACTGAGGAAGAGTTTGACAAGTGGGTGAAGCCGAGCGACATGCTGGGGCCAAAATGAACTCTGATCATACAAGCATCAAATCTCCACCTTCTAAGAAAAGAACGCACAGAATGAAATAATCCATCCAAGAATGTGAATCTTAATTTTTTTTTTTTTTGAGAAACCTTGGTTTGTTAAATGACAAGCAGTTTGCTTTTGTGCTTGATGGGCGTTCCCAGGGCATGCACGCCAACATCTCTAAGCTGTCTTGGAAATCATGTCAAAGGTGTTACCTGGTTACAAAAACAGCACTATTAAGTGTTTATTTCTGACTTTTACAAAATTGACAAACAGATTTGTGCAGAAATAGAGATGTTTCAGAGCGTATGCCACCAGTTTAAATTATTTTGTTTGGGCAAACTACCAGCTGACATCACGCTGCCTATTCACTCAGATTGGCAGTCACTGTGTTGCTCAATATTTGCATAAAATAGAGTTCTGGTCTATTTTGGCTCCACCGAGCTGTCAGCTAAGCGACAATCGTCTCTTGCTGCTGCAAAATGCCCACTTGAATTGAAAATGACTGTCAAATTATCACTCTGCCGCTGTCGCTTGTAGCTATTTTGACTAGGATAAGGGCAGTTTTGATGCACAGCTGACAGATCTGGATGAGGTCAAGTTATTTTTACTTAGTTTTAATCTTAAATTTTGCAGAATGCGGTAATGCATGTTCAAAGTCTGTTTAAACACTATGTCCATTTTAAGGTATTTGGGGTTCTAGGTTTCTTAACACAAAATTGTTTTGCCCCCCCCCCTAGGATACTTAGGACTAATCTCAGTTACTGAGTAAACTCTTATGAGGTGGTAGACCTTTTGAATGTTTGGATTGTGGAACCCCAAATGCCTACAGATTGATTGTGCTGACTTATTTTAATGTACATGTGCCATATGTACTCCTATTTTCCCATTTTAAAGCACTATTCAAGTATGAAGATATCATAATGTTGCGTTGATGCAGACATATGTGTACAACAGGATGTGTTCTGAGGGTAACTTACCAAATTAAATTAAAGTCAAAATTACACAAGTAAGAAAAAAAAGCAGTTTAATCATTTATTGTTTCAACACAAAAGTACAACAAAACCAAGAACAGTGATAAGTGATTATAAAATCTGAATAAACCATAAAAAAGGCAGTGCACTTCATTTGGTCCAGCTGACTTTAGGAATATCATAATGTTCTGTCAGAGTGTCCAAGTGGCGATTGAAGTCCTGCAATCAAAGATGAGGAGAAATGATAAATTAGCAGTCAAATATTAATTTGTTTTTCAAAAACCTACATGCACATTCCTATTTAAAATTAACCATTGTGTGTGTGTGTGTGGGGGGGGGGGGTAAAATTATAATGTTGGTGCTTTATAATTTAGAAATGAAGTCATATGGTGTCAAGCTTGACATGGTTTACCTCAACTCTGCGTTTGTGCGTCTTCGACGCCTTGTTCAAAATCCTCTCCTTTTGCTATAGTAAAATGGGACAGAGAGAAAGATGTCATGAAAATGAATTGTGTCAATACTGCTTCAAAATTTAACTGTTGCAGTGACTATTAGAATTCCTTTATTGTCGTACAGTGGTGCACAACGAAATTTGGATGCGACTCTCCCGGTAATTTAAAAGATAGAAGTAATACATAAAATATACACCATTATTGTTGTCAAGTGATATAAATGTCATTACATAAGTGTTGCCTCACAAACTGACATGTCAGCTGACTAGTGAGGACAACAGGCTAAAATAACCCATGTGTTAACATTTTTTCTATCCAGGTGGCATCTTTATTAAGCACATTGTTCAGCTTTCCTGTGCTAATACCCGACAGCAGGTTACCATAGACCAAATAACTAATGAACCCTGTTCTTCAAGTAAGAACACAGGGTTCATACAAAAATAAAAAGGCAGTGCAGGATTGATTAAAAAGTCTCAATATAACATGTGAATTTCAATTAACAGACACACTGAAAATATACAGCTGGGGTCAAAGACTTTTTTAACCATTTCTGAGGGACATAATTAAAATATTTAACCACACAAAACTGAAACTCTAGCGACCCTCAAATTTAGTAAGACCCGTCTCTCCTCATATCAAAAGAAGTGTCAAACTCTGTTTACAACTTTTAAAATGAAGGGGAATTAGGTCTGTGGACCTAATTCCACAGGCCTAAAACAGAAAATGAGCCAATTTCTGTTTCATTTTGATGTGGGTTTAAAAAAAATAAATAAATACAGGAAACAGCTTTTTTTAAACACAAAATGGGCCAGTGGTTTAGTGATTAGCGCAACTGCCTCACAGCTAGATGGTCCCACATGTGCTTTGATCCTTTCCTCCCTTAACCCTGACTCTTAAGTGGGTTTATCAAATGGATGGACATTAAAAAGCAGTAAAGCAAAATAAATAAATGGTATTAGGTTTTCCTTCACACATTTTGAAATGTAAATCAGGAATTAAAGCCTAGTGTGGAAATCAGTTCTTTTTATGTGAACAGGTGTTACACCTCATAAGAACGTGCATCAAAAAGCAGACGATATTTAAAGGAAAGTGTGGCTTTAAAATGACAATCGCATTATCAACCACAATAAATGATCCAAAACAGAGTTTATGAACATTTAGAGTTATCACACTTGTTGATGTGATCAGTTTGAAAATTAAGGTCATTTCCCTTTTTTTAAACCTACATTAAAAAAAAAAAAAAAAATCAGCTTGTTCTGTTTTTTTTATTGATGTTCTACAGTCACTTATTCTTCATGTGCCATTCATCACATTATCGATTGCCTGAACACATGCTATACTGTTATCAAGCTGATAAGAGCCAAAACACATGACGTGTTACACCATGATCAAATCTTAAGCTCTCACAGGCTTATTTTACTGCTAAAATTATTGCTGGTTACTCGTAATCTTTAACATCTTTCGCAAAATGACAGGTAACTAATTAAACATGCCACTGCCTCAAATAAACAAGTATTGCAGACTTTTTTTTAAGTATATATTTACCCTCTTCTCTTGCATTTTGTCAAATGCAACTTGGGCTGGTGTCCTTTTCTCTATATAGGTTTTTTTAGGTTTCACCTCCTCTACCTGCTCCAAGCACTGTTTCTTCTCTTTCTCCTCCATCTTCTTCTTCCTGATCAGAATTTGAGAGACTCAAGTTAATTGATTGGCAGGTTTCTATGCCACCAATAAAATCTACAAAAAAAAAAAGAAAGCCATCAGTGGGTACAAAGACATTCACTAACTTACTTTCATCTTACGAAACATTTACTTTTTGTAAAATACACAGTAGCATTTATTCATATGTACATCATGTTTGTTGAGATGTGCTAATGTGGCATGTCATATAGTGCTGAAACAATTCAATCAATCATCTATTTTTATGGATTAATCTGGCAGACCACAATCAGCTTCTCAGCCTTTTCAGAATTTGCATAGTAAATGATTCAAAACCCAAATGTACCGTAATCATATCATCAGGCACCATGTGCCACAATGAGCCGAATACAGTGGGGTACTGCTGTGTGTATTCGTTGATAACATGAAGTGGGAGGCAGTAATTGGTCAGCCCAAGTAAGTGAGGTCACAGGTGCATTGCCTCTTTCTCCCCCACCTACTAGTCATTCCACCAACATGCGCCTCGTTTCCACCGAACAGTCTGGGTCAGTATGGCGCAGTATGGTACGCGTCAGAACGGTTAGGTCCGGCTTGGCTTGCGTTTCCACCGCCAGTAGCACCTTTTGTTTTGGTAGGAGGAGCATGTACATGTCGACATGCACGTCACTGAGAGCACGTACCCTGTCGTGTGACCTCACCCCCTCCACACAGAGTCCACACAGTGTAATCTAACATTTTTACTTCTGCCAACAAAGTTGGAGGAGGTTATGTTTTCACCAGTTTGTTTGTTTAGACAGAAGTAGTTTAGTGCCTCTCTTTTGTAACTGGTCCATAATTTTGGGACCCCAGCTGAAGGGTGCCAAAAATGGTATGTTACAGGTTGGTTATTTTGGTACCTGTGGAAATGCACAAAAAATGGTGTCCCATGCTGACTCGGACTGCTCAATGGAAACACTACTGCATGCAGGAGTATTATTTTTAGTCCTCTTGTGTCTCTGTGTGTATGAGAGAACATCCAAACTCACAATATTAGCTGGAGTTCAGGTCTCAGGTGTGGGAGCACAAGCTGGTGCCACATTCACCACACAACAGGATAGGCTTGCGTTGTAGAAGGCAACCACCCAGGCAGACAACCAGACCACCTGCACTTCTTGAAAGTAACCATCAAGCTGGTACAACCAGGTGAAATATAGGTTTCCCCTAGTCTGAGGGGAGACTGGAGCCTATCCCAAAGGTCATTGTGCAAGAGCAAAGGTACACATATGCTCACTTACACCGTTGGTCAATTTAGAGTCATCAATTCACCTAAAACCTGCATGTCTTTGGAAGTGAGAGGAAGCCAGAGCACCCGGAGGGAACCTACATGAACACAGGATAAACATGCAAACTCTTAAACAAAAACCAGGTCAGATGTGAACCTGGGACCTTCTAGCTGTAATACAACAGTGCTAACCACTAAGGCAGCATCCCATACCATATTAACTTTATTTATAAAGCACCTTAAAACAACCAGCGTTGACACAAGGTGCTATACACTACAAACATAACACAAATTAAAACACAGTAAAATACAAAGAACCACTAAAATGAAATTAAAAAAATTATCAAACTAGGTCTCGTTGGTGTCAAAAGCCAAGAAAAAAAGATACGTTTTTAAACGAACTTTAAAAATGACCAATGAGGGTGCCTCCCTAACATCCAGAGGCAAGCTGTTCCACAGTTTGGGAGTCAACAGAAACAGCCCTGTCCCCCCTGAGCTTTCTTTTCCACCGAGGCACTTGCAGGACCAGCATGCTGCACGTACTACAGTAACTGTAAAAATCATGATGTCTGCTGTAAAACGTTGCTGTAAAATGGATGATGAAATTGGAGGGAGTTGTACTGTGTACATATTTCATGTTAGAGTCTTTAAAATGCGGACTCATAAATTAGACAAATTAATTCCTACTTAGCCATTTAACATTACAATTTACCTTAATGCACATAGTACTATTACAACTCAGCTGATTTCCCAAGCAGCTATCACCTGGCTGCATTCAAAGCAGTAGAGTCCTCCTCACCGTTTGGCAAAAGTCAGAAAAAGAGCTCCGACACTTCTGTGTAATGTTTAACAAGTGAAAGCTACGTGATATGGCCACATCTGATTTGAGCACAATAGCTCACCCTGAAGGACTCTTCCAGAGCACATGCAAACTGAACTGCCCAATTTATTTCCGGTTGCGCATGGATCACAACAAATTAAACTGGTACATCTCCATGTATCTCCAGGTAGGACAACTCTTCCTGATAGCTCAGAATAATAATTTTTATTATTATGTGTGGTGTTAAAATTGGACACCAAGTTGTGTTCAACTGCAGGTCTGAGACGAGCAGAAGGAGACACTGCTGGATTACTCTCATGCCTCTGTCCTCCTTTCAACCCTGATACGGCTCACAACTGCCCTGCGTAGTCACAGCACATCTCAGCTGTTTAACATATAAATCAACATTCACCACCATCCTTTATTTGTGTACTTTAGTTTCTGCCTAGCTGACATTCATTCAAGTACATATTCATCAGTGCTCATCTTAATCTACAGAGAAATCACAAAATTAACACACAAGTATATATATTTCTGCTGTAACAGGGACAATGGAATGTGGATAAGGGGGTAGGAAATGATCCAGGATAATCACAACCAAATGGTAATAAGACACTTTGGCCCCTGTCAATTCCACCTCCACTGCACTTTGTCTGGATGTCATTTTGCCCGTAATATATAACTGTGTAATACTATTAAACTGGTAAGGCAGTGCATGTTTGGTATCCTTTATTTTTATGTTTTACAGTGTATGAAGATAATACGAGCAAAGCGCCGTGCAGTGGCGTGAAGCTCGCTTTTATGGTAGACAAAGGCACAAACCGGAAATGGCACAAAAAATCTGCCCAGTGGAGAAGAAGCTACAAACCAGACAACATTGTTGTAAAACGCTGTAAAAAAAGCCACAAACCGATGTTACACAAAGCCGCAAACCGGAAATGGCATGGTGAGATGCTGAAGAGCTTCGCTAGTTCATGTCCACAACATATACATACAGTGACGAAAATAAGTATTTGAACACCCTGCGGTTTTGCAAGTTCTCCCACTTAGATGTCATTGAGGGGTCTGAAATTTTCATCTTAGCTGTGCTCTTCTGCTATGTAAGCAGAAGGGGACAGGATGACTGCACCGTACTGAAGGGAGGATGGACGGGGTCATGCATTGCGAGATTTTGGCAAACAACCTCCTTCCCTCAGTAACAGCATTGAAGATGGGTCATGGCTGGGTCTTCCAGCATGACAATGACCCCAAACACACAGCCAGGGCAACTAAGGAGGGGCTCTGTAAGAAACATTTCAAGGTCCTGGAGTGGCCTGGCCAGTCTCCAGACCTGAACTCAATAGAAAATCTTTGGAGGGAGCTGAAACTCCAAACCTGAAAGATTTGGAGAAGATCTGTATGGAGGAGTGGACCAAAATCCCTGCTGCAGTGTGTGCAAACCTGGTGAAAAACTATGGGAAGGAAACATTTGACCTCTGTAATTGCAAACAAAGGCAACTGTACCAAATATTAACATTAATTTTCACAGGTGTTCAAATACTTATTTGCAGCAGTAACATACAAATAAATTAAAAAAAAAAAAAAAAAAAAGTCATACATTGTGATTTCCGGATTTTTTTTTTTTTTTTTTTTAAGATCATGTCTCTCACAGTGGACAGGCACCTAAGATGAAAATTTCAGACCCCTTCATGATTTCTAAGTGGGAGAACTTGCAAAATCGCAGGGTGTTCAAATACTTATTTTCCTCACTGTATAGGCTGGGTAAGGTTACCTTAGTCATGCACAAGAAAATAAATGGTGAAACTGCAAAGACCATCCAAACTAGCAAAATCCAGTGTATTAAAAGACTGCCTACAGACAGCACTCACCTAAGGTTTGTTTATAGATTTATGTGGTTTTTAAAACACGTTAAATATCTGTTATGTGATTTGAAATGATGCGATGATGTGTAGTTTATGTAACTACAATCAGCCTTTATCTGCTCAAAATACAACGTAAAATATTTTCAAATGTATTCCGATTTCAGATAATGTGATGTAACATCCCAACACGAACGGCCATGGGGGGGGGGGGGGGGGGGGGGGGGAATGTACAGCTTTCCAAAGTAACAGTTGAAGGAATTAATATAAACAATCTTTACGTCTTGCATTACTACCCCACCCCCATCTTACGTTGTGTAATCCTTGAGTTGTTGTTGTCGTTGTGAAATACTTGAGTTACGATCAGAAATACTACCAGCTATATTTCAATATTTGTTTACATTGCTGTTATTTTGTTAGCATGCTAGCGAACATTACGGCTCATTTGAAAACAATGACGCTAAAACTAATAGTAATTTAATTCATTCTATCGACGTTCATACGCCATCTGTTCGTACAAATTCTATCAAATATCGCTTGACTTACTTTTTGCCAGATGAAATGGGTCCCACGCCTTTTAATTTTAGGCAGCTCTTTTCCACTTTACCATACTCTGCCATTTTCAACCCCTGTGTCGAACTCGCAAGGCTCATGAACCACTGTGCCGAGTCTTGTTTCGTTAACACACGTGACTACGATAACCAATCGGAAAAGCCGAAGCATGGACGGACTAAAACTCTCTCTCTCTCTCTCTCTCTCTCTCTCTCTCTCTCTCTCTCTCTCTCTCTCTCTCTCTCTCTGTGTGTGTGTGTGTGTTTCCTCAAACTGAACTTGGATAAATGGCATAAAAACAACTGATACTGAGTCTAAATTTTACTATTGCACTAAAACAAAAAGCCAACTTTTAAGCAGCCAGAACTGAACCCGATATGTAAAAAAAAAAAAAAGAAAAAATCAGAAAAAGCAGTCTGTTTTTTATAGTCAACATAAAAAATATCAAAATGAAATAGTTTTTAAAAATGTGGCTATAAACACATAGAAATGTGTATTTAAAAATTCAATATTTTTTATTGTCTAGCTGCATTTTCTGTGCAGCTGTTTTCAGTCCCAATATAACCTTTTGCAACATTAGTTTCAATGCCAATGTTTTCTTTTTCAGCCAGGTTTTTGCCTTTCAACACCAAATTTTATTTTCAGTATCAAAGTTGCCGCTCACTCAGGTAAAGTGATGGTCCTAAATATCCTGTAGAGGTCCAGACCAGTGAAAACTAACTCTGAGATGCATATACATTACAAACAGACATTCCAGTAGATGCTGGGAAATCGATGATGATCCCCCATCAGCTTCCAGCTCTGCCCCACTATACAGGGCGCTCCAGTCTGGTTCAGGAGTTCCTCAAAGTGTTCTTTCCAGCACCCAATTACCTCCTCAGTTGAGGTAATCAGAGTCCCATCTTTACTGTAGACAGCCTGTATGGTTACCCATTTTTCTTTCCTGAGGCACCTCACAGTCTGCCTGAAGCACCTTGGTGCTGACCAAAAGTTCTTCTCTGTGGTTAGTTCAAAGTTGTCCCACACCCGCTGTTTTGCCTCCCCCACAACAAAGGCTGCCGCCCTTCGGGCCTATCGGTACCTTGCAACTGCCTCCAGAGTCCTCCGATATAACATATCCCAGAAGGACTCCTTCTTCAGTGGAATGACTTCCCTGATCACCACTGTCCACCACGGTGTTCGAGGGTTGTCGCCCCTTGAGGCACCTAAGACCTTCAGACAACAGCTCTCCACTGCAGCTTCAGCAATGGAAGCTTTGAGCATTGCCCCTTCTGGTTCAATGCCACCAACCTCCACAGTGATGCCAGAAAAGCTCCGCTGGAGGTGTGTGTTGAAGATCTGTTGGACAGTGGGCTCCTCCAGATGTTCCCAGTTCACCCGTACTATCCGTTTGGGCTTGTCAGGACTGTCCAAAGTTCTCCTCCACCTTCTGATCCAACTCACCACCACATGGTGATCAGTTGACAGCTCTTGTATTTTATTTTATGTATTTTAATGTTTGGACTGTAATTGTTTGTGATGCTGCACCATGGTAATGGTACTGGTGTGTGTTCTGTGTGTCATGTGCTTTTGATGTATTCTCAGGCTGCAGAACTGGTTGCCCCATGGGGGACACAAATAAAGTGAAAGTGAAAGTGAAAGCTCTGCCCCTCTCTTCACCCGAATGTCCAGAACATGTGGCCTCAAGGCAGATGCTACAAACACAAAATCAATCATCGACCTTCGGCCTGTGGATGCTCTGGTACCGTGTACACTTATGAGCATCCTCATGTTTAAACATGGTGTTCCTTATTACATGGACAATTCACGACTAGGACAGAAGCCCAACAACAAAAGGCTGTTCCGGTTTAGATTGGGGAGGCCGTTCTTCTCAATCACACTTCCCCAGGTGTCTCTGTCATTGCCCACGTATGTGTTGAAGTCCCCCAGCAGAACAATGGAGTCCCTCACTGGAGCCCCATACAGGACTCCATTCAGGGACTCCAAGAAGGCCAAATACTCTGAACTGCTGTTTGGTGCATACGCACAAACAACAGTCAGATTCCGTCCCCCACAGTGACCTCAGACCGATCAGTTGGAGGGATGGGTCCCATCACTGTGTTGAATTCTCTAGGACAAAATGAAAAATTCTATTTCTCCCTTAAGTCTGACAATGTCTAAAAATGAATCATCTTTTAAAATAAAATTATCATCTATTTTCATTCCACATTTCAACAAAATAATTTCCCATTGTATCTGACATTGATATTCCATGTAATACATTTATAAGAGAAAATATTGTGTTTGTAAAGAGACCAGCACAGCTGAACTTGTGAAAGGAATCCGGCTTAACAGGACATTTACGAAGGAAATGTAATCTACCCGATGTTTTCTAAAAGGTTTGGCAAAATGAAATACAAATTCAGGATCGGAGCCTTCTCATGGCAGTGCTGCCCCCTGTGGGACAACAGGTCAAATATTCAGGCGGTGACAACAAAGGGCCCGCAGTGAGTCCTCCCTGTCATATGGTGGCAGCAGAGTTTCTCAAATAAATTTTTTGTCTTCTTCTTTTACAAAGACAGGAAGTGGAAAAACCGTGTGAATGTCAAGCTCAATCTCTGGAAGAATAATCATGTCAGGTTACAGGTTATTTAGCACTTTTACTATAACAAAGTGCATCACAAGCCGTCTTTCATTAGGCAGAATACAAACATGCGGATACGCGAAGAAAGTTGGTGAGTAAAGAGAAAATAAAAATCCTGATTGTCGTCTTGTAGATATGCAATATCATTTGTTTTCTATGTAAAGGTAAAAACAGTATTGAAGACAATTACAGGCGTGGAGCTCCATTAGATAATTCCTTGGTAATCGCCATTATACTTTATATTACATTATACGGTTTTCGTTTTGCTTGATGAAGTTGACCAGTGATTAATGTGCCACTTATAAGTTGCACACTTTATTCAAACTGTACCTCAAACGTGCATTTCCAGTGTTTTCACACCTCACGCAGAAAGGGGCTTCCTTTCATAATCAACAATACGTGGCCTTGTGTTTGATTTGGCCCCAAACTCTACCGTTTTTCCCTTTTACGCAAGCTTATGGCTATATAAGCGACATGTGAGGTTTGTACCACTGTAGATGTATATAAATGTCTGTCTGACCAAAGTAAAAACTTAGAAAAGAGCACCAGTCATCATAAGATCCCTGCTGAAAGCTGCATAGCTGTTTTGTTTCACTGTCAAATGTATCTTTTCCAGTTGTGTGGAACAGCACTTGAACTGTTTGATTGCTGGGTCTGATCACTTGTTTCACCAGTTTTGTAAAGTAGTAGAAATGTGTTTTTGAACAATAAATGGGGTAAAAGTAGTTCCATAATTTACATTTACACACAGATTTTTACAGTAGTAATAGTCTGTGCAGTTTACAAATCTGGACAGTTTATGAATGGACCTTGACCGTATTGGAATTGTGCTACTGCGCATGAGACGCACCAAAATCGGTGGTCCAGAAATGGATTGTGTTATGGATTTTGCAAACGTTAAACCCTAACCATAATCCATGTGAGATAAGTAACAGCCACAGTTGCTTGGCACTTGAGAGCCTCATTCTGAAATCAGACGTGTGCTGCGCCCTTTCAGAAATGGGAATTTAAACAAAAATTCTCACATCTTCCTAATTTGCAAACTGTGCTGATTTGCAGAACATTAACAATCGCCTGAAGTGCAAATTACGTGGGGCCCCATCAGCCTTCCTACTAAATGGAGACTGAGGCTGATTACTTAACTAAAATCAAGGCTTTCAACTGGTTCATGGAACAAATTGAAAACCAGAAACTTTTAATATTTTTTTATGTTCCAGAACAGAATCCCTTACTCACTCACTCATCTTCAACTGCTTATTGCAGTTAAGGGTCATGGGGGCTGGAACGTATCCTCGCAGTCACAGGGTGTGAGGCGGGGTACACCCTGGACAGGCCACCTGTTTGTTGCAAGGCCACATATAGGAAAAACACACGTTCACACCCACACGCACACCTACAGACAATTTAAAGTTTCCAATCCACCTAACCTGCATGTCTCTGGATGTGGGAGGAAGCCAGAGCACCCAGAGAGAACCCACACAAACACAGGGAGAACATGCAAATGCCACACAGAAAGGCCACAGGTAAGAATCGATCCCATGACCTTCTTGCAGCGAGGCAACAGTGCTAACAACTAAGCCACCGTGCTGCCCTGGAACAGAATCGATATTTTAAAATAATGGTAACCAGTTAATACCTTTATTTATTTATTGAAAAGGTTTCAGTTCACCATGACCTGGTGAGGGTCACTTCCTGTCATTTACATATTTTGGTTGTTGTTGGCGGGACAAAGCATTGGCATCCCATGTAATGCACCAGGAACAGACAAACACGGAGGGGCATTATTAATGGTCTTTTTTTAATTTGGAATTTACTTTCAAGACAACGCCTGCTGGAATGGAGTGCTGTGACAAGCGACTTAAAATGCTGTGTTCCTTCAGTAATTTGCACAATAAGGAATTAAAGTATTTCAGAGATGCCATCTTCCACAACAAGAACGTCTTATCATGGGTTTGTGAAGATGAATCCGACTAAAACAACGTAATGGATCAGATTAAGACTTTATATTTACTCAGTGTGTGAATGGTTGTAACATTCCAACAGTCAGAACTGTAGTGCAGCAAATAATTGAAACAATCATTCACTTGGTAATACAAGCATCAGATTTGTCATGAATGTTCTTCATAAATCAGTGTTGGAGAAAAAGTGCTGGCCATTTGAAAATCCAATATGGCGGCCAATATGATATACTATTCAATATGATTGGAGTGTTTCTAAATTTTGACCCCTGTGTAATTCTTCGTTGACCCCGACCTGGCGGCCATATTGGATTTTCAAGTGGCCAGTGCTTTTTTTTTTTTTTTTCTCAAACACTGATTTATGTAGAACATTCATGCCAAATCTGATGCTTGTATCACCAAGTGAACAATTCTGGTCAGAAGTCATACTTATCTGCTCCACTACTGTATGAATGGTCACGTGAGGACTGTAGTTTTAGCTGCTGGTTAGCGCTCAGTCCATTGTTTTGGTCTGTGAGGCTCAGACCAAAACACTGCCGTGTCTTTTAAAAATACAAGAATGCTCTGCTTCACTTCAAATACACAATAAGTATAATTTAGATGATCATTGTGGATCCTCTTTCTCTTAAAAAGCTTTATTTTACTCAGGGTCTGCTGTCTGCTGCAGAACACTGTATTGCCTTCTGCTTTTTGTGGGAGCGTTACACCGCCACATACAGGTTTGACATATACAGTGTTTTTAGTGTCCCACAGCTGACATGAAACGTTATGAACCGGTTCAGGAACTATATATATATATATATATATATATATATATATATATATATATATGAGGTCTGTTAGAAAAGTATCCAAAGTTTTTTTTTTTTTGCAAAAACCTGATGGATTTGAATCACATGTGCTTGTGTGAGCCAACCTTGAACCTTCGTGCGCATGCGTGAATTTTTTCAGACCTGTCAATTGCGTCAGTTGCTGGCAAGCAGCATTTGTGTGAGGTTGTGTGTTGTGCTCTCAGCAGATTTTCATTGCAAGGAAAATGACGGAACGACTGGAGCAGCGCCGCATCAAATTTTGCCAGAAACTGGGCGACAGTCAGGTGGAAACCATTCGGAAGATTCAGACGGCTTTCGGTGGCTTTTCAGTCGTGTGACTGTCTGAGAAATTGTGTAAGAGGTGGCCATCATTTTTCAGAGTCCAGCATGTCCTGTGAGACTTAAACACGAAGGCGCTTTTGCTCCGCCGTTAGCAGCTTCGGCACGAATTTCACTGCCACTCTTTTCATGGCCAAATCTTCTGTCACAGTGGAATGTGCCGAAAAAGTGCTGATGTCCACCTCTTCCGCAATTTCTCGGATAGTCACACGACGGTCCCACATCACCACAGCGTTCACTTTGGAAATGATCTGGTCATTTCAACATGTTGATGGCAGACCGGAGCATGGCTCGCTCTCCACCGTTGTGCGGCCGTCTTTAAACCGGTTGTACCACTCCTTAATCTGTGTGATGCCCATAGCATCGTCACCGAAAGTCGTCTGAATCTTCCGAATGGTTTCCACCTGGCTGTCGCCCACTTTCTGGCAAAATTTGATTCAGTAGCGCTGCTCCAGTCGTTCCGTCATTTTCCTTGCAATGAAAAACTACAGAGAGCGCTACACATGTCCTCACACAAATGCTCGCAATCGACAGCTGTGAAAAAATTCACACATTGCGCACGAAGGTTCAAGGTTGGCTCATGCAAGCACGTGATTCAAATCCATCAGGTTTTTGCAAAAAAAAAACAAAAACGTACGTATATATATATACACACACACACACTATATTTTTTTGATATAAAAATATAGTTGTGGTAACCGGTTCACGAATGTCAGTTTTGGGGTGAAACAAGAAACGTAGAAAAAAATAGTTTCTGCTCGGAATGAACCAACTGGCAAAAATATTCTGGTTCAAAGCCTTGACTAAAATAACTTGGAATGTAAGACCAGTGTTCGAAGATTCTGTTATTGTACATTCAGGTTTCATATTGTATTTAACACCTCAATTACCACACACCTATCCCAGCAGTCACAGGATGTGAGGCAGGGTACATCCTGGACTGGACGCCAGTCTATCGCATAGCCACATGTAGACAGACAAACACAGTCACACTCTCACGCAGACCTACCAACAACTTAAGGTTTACAATTCACCTCACCTGCATGTCTTTGCAAGTGTGAGGAAGTCTGATCATCCAGAAGGAACCCACGGAAACACGGGCAGAACAAAGTGTTTCCTCGATTTTGAAAATAGTTTGTGATTAATTTAGTTGTCGATTAGTCATAACATCTCTGCTAATGGTCTAAATTAGACAATGCACATTTGTTAGGTAGTTGGAGCCACTGGAGATGACCCAAATAACAATAATCACTATCTTTTTGTCTTCCAGCATTTAAAGGAAAAGGTAAAAGTGTGGTTCAAGAGGAGCTGAAAGGCCCAGAGGTGTGTAAAGATCCCATCAAACTTACAACTTACGCAGTAGGTGTCAACTTCTTTAAGCAAGGAGAGGACCCCAAACTGAAGCCTCGGGAGGAATATCCAGAGTGGTAAAGACACGTGTTTCTGCTACTTTTTCAGTTCTAACTGTACTTTATGTTCGTAGCCTCTTGATATAAAGCTGTTATTTTCCTGTTGTCATATGCCGTCGCTCTTACTCTGCCGATACATATCAAACATGTTATGAGAGGAGGAATCCTGTCAAATAAAGGAAAACGCACAGTTGGAAGGAAAGCAGGTAGACTGGATACAAATGAACTTTGCTTCACAATATCACCCCAGAAAAAACAATTAAGAAAAATATATTGCGATGATGTAGAAAATGCCACAAACTGACAGTCTGCTGCTGTACAAACAGCAACCTTTTATTGTACACTTATTATTTGAGGAATCATCTACATAACTGTGAAGATGTCTTGTCCGATGTCTTCAAAGGAGGGTAACTGGACTTTTGCCTGTGGCATGATCCAGCAAGTGAGTGCCTCATTAATTTATTCCGTATGCCCCGCTAACGGGAGAGAATCTCTATGTTGACATTCCCAAAAAATATCCATTTGTTTTTCTTGGACTATATCACATATGTGTTATTCCATGTTTATTTTGTCCATTCCAAGTGAAAAATAAATGTCAACAGAAAATCAAAGCATTCTATGGTGACACAGTCTCTGATGTGGTTCCTCTTTTCTATTGATGTCCATGTCTTTCTTTCAGGTTGTACGATCTGAACCTGGGAAATCCTAAAAAGCTGCATGAGCTGGAGCCAAACAGCTGGGAGTATTTCAAACGTCTGAGGAAGGAAAATATCTGGCGTTCCAACAGACTACGTAAAGGGAAGAAGATGTAGCTGCTTTTACGGATGAGAGCATTTTCCTCCTGAACAGCCGTGTGCTTTACAGGCACTGGACTGAATGACCTTTTCTAGTATGTGTTTGCAGCCTGTGTCAGTGTCCTGATTGATATCTGTGATAAACCGTTTCCCTCATCAAGTGTCTTGTTTGAAGTAATTCATTGTATGCAGTTGTGTTTCTACATTGGCACTCTGAGTGAAACTGTTTCCCCTGAAGGCAGTTTGTTCAAAATAGTGACGGCTGCATTCCAGTGTATGTCAATCCACAAAATATTTTTCTCAATCTCAGCAATAGTTAAATTTCTTTCAGAAATGTAGTGGTTTACACTTGCTGCCCCCTCGTGGTCTGTGAAAGTACTGCAAGTGTTCCGTGAGAGGATGTTAAAAATATATTAAGAAAAAATGTGATTTTCAGTATTGTAAAGAAGTTTAACAATCAAAAATATTAATTTTCTGCTGCTTATCTGAGCCGTGGTGGCAGTAGACCATGCAGCTCTTCCTACACTTCCCTATCATCTGACAAGTCCTCTAACTTCCTGGGTGGTTCCAAGATGTTCCCAAGCCAGATGGGAGGTGCAGTAGTGTTCTTAATAATAGTAGTGCTATGTGACTAAAAAGATTAATCCAGGTTTTGAGTATATTTCTTATTGTTACATGGGAAACAAGGTACCAGTAGATTCTCACAAATCCAACAAGACCAAGCATTCATGATATGCACACTCTTAAGGCTATGAAATTGGGCTATTAGTAAAAAAAAAGTAGAAATAGTAGCAACTGCTGTTGATGCTACAAACTCAAAACTATTATGTTCAAACTGCTTTTTTAGCATTCCTGTGAATCACTAAACTAGTATTTAGTTGTATAAACCACAGTTTCTCATGATTTCTTAACATCTGTGAGGCATTCATTTTGCTGGTTTGGAACCAAGATTTTGCTCGTTTACTAGTGTGCTTGGGTTAATTGTCTTGTTGAAACACCCATTTCAAGGGCATGTCCTCTTCAGCATAATGCAACATGACCTCTTCAAGTATTTTGACATATCCAAACTGATCCATGATACCTGGTATGTGATATATAGGCCCAACACCATAGTAGGAGAAACATGCCCATATCATGATGCTTGCACCACCATGCTTCACTGTCTTCACTGTGAACGGTGTCTTGAATTGGAGGTCGTCTCACAAACTGTCTGCGGCCCTTGGACCCAAAAAGAACAATTTTACTCTCATCAGTCCACAAAATATTCCTCCAATTCTCTTTAGGCCAGTTGATGTGTTCTTTGGCAAATTGTAACCTCTTCTGCACATGTCTTTTATTTAACAGAGGGACTTTGCGGGGGATTCTTGCAAATAAATTAGCTTCACACAGGCGTCTTCTGTCACAGTACTTACAGGTAACTCCAGACTGTCTTTGATCATCCTGGAGCTGATCAATGGGTGAGCCTTTGCCATTCTGGTTATTCTTGTATCCATTTTGATGGTTGTTTTCCATTTTCTTCCACGTGTCTGTTTTTTTTTTTGTTTTGGTTTGTTTTTTTGGTCCATTTTAAAGCATTGGAGATCATTGTAGATGAACAGCCTATAATGTTTTGCACCTGCGTATAAGTTTTCCCCTCTCCAATCAACTTTTTAATCAAACTACGCTGTTCTTCTGAACAATGTCTTGAATGTCCCATTTTCCTCAGGCTTTCAAAGAGAAAAGCATGTTCAACAGGTGCTGGACTCATCCTTAAATAGGGGACACCTGATTCACACCTGTTTGTTCCACAAAATTGATGAACTGAATGCCACACTACTATTATTGTGAACACCCCCTTTTCTACTTTTTTTTTACTAATAGCCCAATTTCATAGCCTTAACAGTGTGCATATCATGAATGCTTGGTCTTGTTGGATTTGTGAGAATCTACTGAATCTACTGGTACCTTGTTTCCCATGTAACAATAAGAAATATACTCAAAACCTGGATTAATCTTTTTAGTCACATAGCACTATTATTATGAACACTACTGTATAATCCATTCACTGTGTCCTGGGTCTTCCCTGGGGCCTCCTCCCAATTGGATGTATGTGGAAGACCTCCCGAGGTAGGCAATCATGGGTTTGTCTTCACCCAAGAACCACCTCAGCTGGCTCCTTTTGAGTCCCAGATATTTGTGCTTCTCACCCTAGTCACAATTGTTCATTTTTGTAAACAAGCACCAAAATTGGCACACATAATCTTAGATAGTCTTTTGAAAAAACTGTCCACTTGAATTTTCAATTGGTCAGCCAGGTAGGGGTCAATTGAATTGCACAGGGTCAAAATTTAAAAATGTTCTAATCATATTGAAAGCTATACCACCTTATGTGTCTGATCACAAAGATTCCAGAAAGGTGTAGTTTGGACTATGATTGTTATGGGTAAAAACATTAAGAATTGTGACAAAGGTCCATTTCTTTTTGTATAGGCGTCAGAAGTTAAAGTTGCTCCAATTTTGGTAAAAAAAAAAAAAAAAAAGTGCAAACTATTGGTTGAACTCAGGATTAATAAACTGAATAATTTTGACTGTGTTAAATCTTTGGTCTGCAAGGTAAAGGTCAAACAATGTCGACGTCCATTAGATTCTATGACGTGACATATGTTAACATGATAACTAAGCATGACACGGTGCAAACTATTCCTTTTTAAAACCCTATTAACCAATAATTTGCGTCACATTTTACAATATTTGGAGCAAATTTAACTTCTGACCCCTGCACAAACTAAAGCTAAATTAGCACACATGCTAAATGTGTACATGCCTTATGAGTCATCAATTAGAAGATGAGTTCTTAAACAAATTAGCATTTATCAAATCATTTATTGAAAAGACTGCCACAACTTTTGTCTCTGTAATTGGAGACATGCAGATTTGTCAAGGAATTCCTCTGCTTTTGGAAATCATCTAGAACAGTTTTGTGAAGACAGTAATATGGTTCTTTCAAGTAAAATGCTCCTGACAGATAATCGCTTCACCTACATAAGTGAAGCCCGGCATTCTACCCCCTGGCTGGACCTTGTGTCTGTACATGCACATGCCCATGCTGCTCTGGCTCATGCTGGTATTTTATGCAGCCATGCTTTATCTGATCATATACCTCTGAATGTGAAGAGTATTCCTATGGTTGTTGAAAAGATAAATGACAGCTGTACAATCAGGCCTGATTGGTCTAAATTAACAGAAGAAGATATTAATCTATAGTCAACTGTGACAAATGTGCTGATGCATGCTGTTAAATTACAAAGAGAGGCATTGTCATGTCTTAATCCAAACTGTAAGAATGTACAGCATTGTAATGACCTATGTATATTATTTGAAAACATTTTGCAAGAAAGCAGTGCAAGTTTTCTGAGTAGGAAGGGCAAAAAGAATTTTGTCAAACCTGGTTGGAAGGATTTTGTGTCAGAACACCATGCTGCAGCCAGAGAAGCTGGGAAGCCTAGACAGGGGTTATTGTTTGAACTTAAAAAAGCCACCAATTCCAGATTTAAAAATGCACTTCATTATCTAAAAAGAAATGAACCTATGATGAGAGCAGATGCTCTTGCAAAAAGACATCAAGGCAATGACTTTTTTGAATTTTGGAAAGAAGTCTAATGCTAAAACAACCCCTACCATCGAACATAGAAGGGCTATGTGGACCAGAACATATTGCAGAATTGTGGCGAAGACATAATTGTGACTTATTGAACTCTGTGCAAAGTGAAAATGTTATTAAGAATATTGATCTGACTGTCATGCTAACAAAGTCTATGAAACAATCCTGAAATGTGGAAATAATAAAGCTTGTGGGCTTGACTGCATAACAGTCATGTAACATGTAAAATTTTCCAGCTATAGATTATGTCCCTTGCTGTCCATGTGCTTTACTGGTTTTTAACCCATGGTCCAGTTCTGTCACATCTGTTGCTTTGGTTCCTGTCATTAAAGACAAGGCAGCTAAACTGAATAGCTTGCAAAACTACAGGCCAGTTGCTCTTGCATCTGCTCTTTCAAAGGTTTTAGAGAATATTCTTTACATGAGATTGGAAATGTATGTTCTGACAAGTGATAATCAGTTTGGCTTCAAAAAGCAACATGGCACCAACATGCATCTATGTACTTAAAGAAATTGTGGGGAAAAGTTTCTAAATTTTAATTTGTCTGTCTTTTTGTACCTTATTGGTGCCACAAAGGCACCAATAAGGTACAATAAATGATTTATTATGAAATTAATCAAAGGCACCAATAAGGCACAATAAATGATTTATTATGAAATTAATCAATAAAGGTGTGCCTAAACATTTGCTTCAAATTCTATCCTTCTGGTATGCAGGTCAGGTTATGCATGTAAAGTGGGACAGTGCTCTCTCGGAGCCTGTTCATGTCAGCAATGGTGTGCAGCAAGGAGGAATTCTCTCTCCACTCTTATTTAATGTATACATTGATGAAATGTTCTCAAAGTTAAATCATTGTAAAACTGTCTGTGTCATTGGAACAACTGTCAACTATCTCATGTATGCAGATGATCTGGTGGTAATCTGCCCATATAGTGCAGGGATGCAACATTTGCAAAACACATGTTCTCTGTTTAGCAATGAACATATTTTGTATAACCTCATTAAGAGTAATATAATGATTGTGAGAAGTAAGAAGGATAAAGATGTGATCTTCCCTGAGTTTTATCTGTGTGATAAGCTGCTCACGCTCATACTTCAAATGATGTCAAATCACATCAAATCATAGTTTTACCAAAATCATATTAATATATGTTTTTCCATAACATGGGTGGTAATCAGTTATTTTTTTTATGGAATGCCCCTTTAAGGTAACTAAAATTTGTCAATTTGGTACTAATAACAACAACAAAAATAATAATAATAATAATGTCAGCAGGTGTACTGAACTTATTTTGAATGGTTCTGATACTTGAGGTATCAAGAATATGTTGTGTAATGGAAACAATAAATCATAAAAATGATTTTAATAAATTAGCCATAGTGTACTCTAAAATGTCTCTGTCTTCTTTGCTTTTGTATTCTGATTTTATTTATATTCACAAAAAACATACTTATGCAATTTTTATATTTAATTAATGTGCTTGATGTAAAAGAGGCCAATTATGATCAATTTTGATGTCATAACCATTTTGAAGTTGGGTAAAGTTAATCAATAGACCCATCTTATCTGACATAATTGTATTTTCATAGCTAAGACTGGCATAATGGTAAGTAAGTTGTCTTATTGGTTTTCTTGTGCAAGAAAACATATAATTAAACACCAAAATGATCATAATCGGACCATCATAACAGATTTTATGAATTTGACCCTTCATGAAAAGTGAAGAAACGCTCATTGTGATGTAACGCAAGGTCAAAAATAGGTCAAACTATATATTTTTGAACTCTACTCGTCAAGACGAGTAATTTGATATGTATATCAAAAGGATTGGACTATTCTTGAATTTGACCCAAAAATGGGGGGTTTTGGCCCAAAATGGCCAAAAAAATTATTTTTATTTTTGGCATTGCCCCTGATGTGAAACCTTACTATATAAGGACTTGATCTAGCATAGATGCCTGCTTGTAACAAAAAATGCTGGAAAAAAAAATTTTGGAAGCATTTTTCTGCCTTCTGCTGGCTGTCTGTTTTCTATTTTTTGAGGAAGAATTTTTTTTTTTGAAGTTGAATTCTTTTGAAGTTGAATTTTTTTTTTAGGTTGAAGTTTTTGAGGCTGAATATTTTGATGCTAAAAAAATTCAGCCTTAAAAATTAAAATTCAAACTCTGCTGGCACAGATTTACTTCCATACCTATAATGACACCTTTAGGCTGTTGATGAGGATGCCCAGGTGGCACAGTGCAAATCAGTTGTTTGTGGATGCACATATTCCCACCTGTGAAGCTCTGCTGAGACATTTCATATTTAAATTCATGCAGCGGTTGGAGGAATCTGAAAATTCCATCATGCAGACTACAACCCCTGGCAAAAATTACGGAATCACCGGCCTCGGAGGATGTTCATTCAGTTGTTTAATTTTGTAGAAAAAAAGCAGATCACAGACATGACACAAAACTAAAGTAATTTCAAATGGCAACTTTCTGGCTTTAAGAAACACTATAAGAAATCAGGAAAAGTAATTGTGGCAGTCAGTAACGGTTACTTTTTTAGACCAAGCAGAGGGAAAAAAAATATGGAATCACTCAATTCTGAGGAAAAAATTATGGAATCATGAAAAACAAAAGAACGCTCCAACACATCACTAGTATTTTGTTGCACCACCTCTGGCTTTTATAACAGCTTGCAGTCTCTGAGGCATGGACTTAATGAGTGACAAACAGTACTCTTCATCAATCTGGCTCCAACTTTCTCTGATTGCTGTTGCCAGATCAGCTTTGCAGGTTGGAGCCTTGTCATGGACCATTTTCTTCAACTTCCACCAAAGATTTTCAATTGGATTAAGATCCGGACTATTTGCAGGCCATGACATTGACCCTATGTGTCTTTTTGCAAGGAATGTTTCACAGTTTTTGCTCTATGGCAAGATGCATTATCATCTTGAAAAATGATTTCATCATCCCCAACATCCTTCAATTGTCCAAAATATCAACATAAACTTGTGCATTTATTGATGATGTAATGACAGCCATCTCCCCAGTGCCTTTACCTGACATGCAGCCCCATATCATCAATGACTGTGGAAATTTACATGTTCTCTTCAGGCAGTCATCTTTATAAATCTCATTGGAACGGCACCAAACAAAAGTTCCAGCATCATCACCTTGCCCAATGCAGATTTGAGATTCATCACTAAATATGACTTTCATCCAGTCATCCACAGTCCACAATTGCTTTTCCTTAGCCCATTGTAACCTTGTTTTTTTCTGTTTAGGTGTTAATGATGGCTTTCGTTTAGCTTTTCTGTATGTAAATCCCATTTCCTTTAGGCGGTTTCTTACAGTTCGGTCACAGACGTTGACTCCAGTTTCCTCCCATTTGTTTTGTTGTGCATTTTCGATTTTTGAGACATATTGCTTTAAGTTTTCTTTCTTGACGCTTTGATGTCTTCCTTGGTCTACCAGTATGTTTGCCTTTAACAACCTTCCCATGTTTGTATTTGGTCCAGAGTTTAGACACAGCTGACTGTGAACAACCAACATCTTTTGCAACATTGCGTGATGATTTACCCTCTTTTAAGAGTTTGATAATCCTCTCCTTTGTTTCAATTGACATCTCTCTTGGAGCCATGATTCATGTCAGTCCACTTGGTGCAACAGCTCTCCAAGGTGTGATCACTCCTTTTTAGATGCAGACTAACGAGCAGATCTGATTTGATGCAGGTGTTAGTTTTGGGGATGAAAATTTACAGGGTGATTCCATAATTGTTGTTATGTGTCGGACGCAGCCCGGAGAACCGACCAGCGTTTGAAGGACCCAGTATAAAATAAGCAGAGCACGGTACAAAGGATAACAGAGTTTAATGAACATAACAGTGCTGTGAAAAAATATAAAAGTGCGCGGTCTGGCGTGGTGGTTTTTGCGGTGCGCTCCCAGCAGCACCAACGGTCTGGAGCCAGAACCAATTCGGACCCAAGGACCCCGCGACAAACCGAGTCTGTGAAAGAAGGAATCATTATGTGAGTCCACACTCAACACACAGAGAGAACGCTCAAAGGTGTACAAACAGCAAACACTTCCTGGCTTAATTGCAAATCAGCTTCCCACCCTGCAGGCATAGAACACCCTGTTCACAAAACTCCACTGCAGTGGAAGCTGATTTAAATGACCAACATACAGCTCAATATAATAAGGTGTGAGGGACACCACATTTACTGACTGTATAAATGTTAGTCACAAAATCTAACGTACCTCAGGAAGTGTGCTGATGAGCGTGAGACCTCACCCCCTCCTCTTTCACAGACCATGCATCAAACCTGGACGTTCTCTGCATCCACTGATGATGAGATGGCTCCCGAGACGACGATCTCACCCATCTGGTCACAAGGTCGAGTTCCCGGCAGTTCTGCTTGAATCACACATGCCTTAAATGCAGAACGCCATCCAATTATCTGCTTCAGCTGAAAGTCTTTAAGGTTGCATGTGAGCACCAGTCACAGGTGCTTCACATGATGTTGATGAGGGTGAGGACTCTTCAGCCAGCACCTTCTCCACAGACAAATCAGTTTCCATGCCACCTGAAGAGCAAAGAAAAGAAAAGAACACCAAAACATCCAGCCACACCCCCCAACACACAACAGTACCCCCCCATCAACGGGAAGCCTCCTGGCGACCGAACAGACCAGGCCCGAGAACAGCACCTCCCTCCGGGGTCCACGTCAGGAAGCAGACAGCACCACGCTCCTAAGGTCCACCACAGACAGCAGGACAGGCACCGCAGCTGGAAGGCTGGCTGGAATCAACAAAAGCCCCAAAACATTCCCCAGTACAATTCAACACAGAAAAAAAACATAAAACCCACCCAAAACCTCCCCAGGGGACCGTCCCATCAAACCCCGGGAAGAAAAGAAAAACTCCCAAACACAAAAACCCAACACAGCCCCACAAACACAATACAAACGTAAATGCATAAAAGAAAAATAACAAACAACCCCCCCAGAATGACCTGCAGAGCCCAACCCCCCCCCCCCCCAGAAGGCCTTCATCGCCAGTTCCAGGAGGAACAGCCAGAACCAAAATCCCACAAAGGTCCCCAGGTGTACATGGAGCAAACGGCGCCCCCCAGAGGACCGTACCATCAACCCCAGGAGGTACCCTCCCCACAACCCCGGAACCCAGACCCGGTCACATTGGCTAGTTGGCCCCAAGCCAATTCCCCCCAGAGGACTGTCCCATCAACCCTGGAGGTAGAACCCGGAAGGAAACAGAACAAAATCAAAATCAACCCCCGAAGGACTACCAAAAACAACCCCGGGGGGATATAAAATGACCGTAAACCCTGTTACCCTCCCCGGCACCCCGAAAGACCCCGGGTCCCTCCCAGAGCCCCTCGGCGGCTCAACTTTGGCGAACGGCTCAAAACATTAAGCCGGAGAAGGGAACAGGAAAAAACTAACCCAGCTCCAACCCCAAGGCGCAGCAGAGAACTGGAAATACGTCCGGTGCCCCAACTCGGCCATACCCCAGCCTCTCGGGAGGGGTGGAACTACCGAAATGGCGAACGGCAACAGATCGGCCCACCCCTCCGACTGAGGTAAGTCTCCGCTGCACCACACCCCGGCAACACCAATGACGAACGGTACAAAGGCTCACCGAGGCTGGAGTGGAACCGGGCCCTAACCAAACCAAGAAAAACGCCTCTAACACCCCCCCCCCCCCCCCTAGGTGCAGAGGTCTTCTGAGAATGCTCAGCGTGACCAACCTGCACCACCCCACAACCCACAAGACAAACGGTCTTGGGGCAAGTGAGATTGGGGTTAGGGATGTAGAGAAATAAAAAACAACAAAATAAAATGACCCAACAACCCAAACAGAAAATACCTAAAAACACATAAAAATTAACAATGACGTGAGCCCAGGCGGACTTCTAACCGCCTAACAGTCACTCCACCAGATACGCCTCTGACTCCCCATACAATTATAACCCCTATTTAAAGAAAACAAAACATTTACTCGTGCTAGATTTTTTTTTTATGTGTGTTATTTTGCCTGTCCCAGAACACTTGGAGATACGTCACCATTATTTCTCTTGACGCTTACATGTCGGGGTAATACAGTAATCTCTGCTCGTCCGAGCTGCATGGGCTCGTCAACAGGAGGAGCCAGAGGTCCCGTCGGAGGAGCCTCAGTGGGGCGAAGAAGAGGCGGCCCAAATCTGTGTTGGGGAAAGCCCCGAGACGAAAAAACCCGCTCTAATGGGCGTCCTCTCTCGCGTCCACGCTCCTTCATCCGATCATCTAGACGAATCACCAACGATATTAGCTCATCTAAATCGTTTGGCTCGTCACGGACTGCCGGCTCGTCTTTTAATGACTCATTTAACCCATCTACAAACATTCCTCATAAAGCTGCGGCGCTCCAACCTGACTGAGCAGAAACCAGAGAACATTGCATCACTGCACAAGGCTCCGGACGACAAACAATCGGTTCGGACGCCGAATCTCTGGGTGACGGAGTTATCTGCACTAGTATCGATGGTGCCGCAGCTGGAGCAGCAGGAAGCGGAACGGCTTGCGCTGCAAGCTCTGTAACACGGGCGTCTGTTTCATTTGGTTTGCAAGATGCTGTAATTGCTCCCATATTTTCTCCAAGTGTTCTTGAATTTTTTCGGCAAAAGGAACCGCTTCTGCCGCTGGGTCCATTATGGAATGGCCGGGAACTACTGTTATGTGTCGGACGCAGCCCGGAGAACTGACCAGCGTTTGAAGGACCCAGTATAAAATAAGCAGAGCACGGTACAAAGGATAACAGAGTTTAATGAACATAACAGTGCTGTGAAAAAATATAAAAGTGCGCGGTCTGGCGTGGTGGTTTTGCGGTGCGCTCCCAGCAGCGCCAACGGTCCGGAGCCAGAACCAATTCGGACCCAAGGACCCCGCCGACACCCCCCAGGTGGCCGCGACAAACCGAGTCTGTGAAAGAAGGAATCATTATGTGAGTCCACACTCAACACACAGAGAGAACGCTCAAAGGTGCACAAACAGCAAACACTTCCTGGCTTAATTGCAAATCAGCTTCCCACCCTGCAGGCATGGAACATCCGGTTCACAAAACTCCACTGCAGTGGAAGCTGATTACACGACCAACATACAGCTCAATATAATAAGGTGTGAGGGACACCACATTTACTGACTGTATAAATGTTAGTCACAAAATCTAACGTACCTCAGGAAGTGTGCTGACGAGCGTGAGACCTCACCCCCTCCGCTTTCACAGACCATGCATCAAACCTGGACGTTCTCTGCATCCACTGATGATGAGATGGCTCCCGAGACGACGATCTCACCCGTCTGGTCACAAGGTTGAGTTCCCGGCAGTTCTGCTTGAATCACACATGCCTTAAATGCAGAACGCCATCCAATTATCTGCTTCAGCTGAAAGTCTTTAAGGTTGCATGTGAGCACCAGTCACAGGTGCTTCACATGATGTTGATGAGGGTGAGGACTCTTCAGCCAGCACCTTCTCCACAGACAAATCAGTTTCCATGCCACCTGAAGAGCAAAGAAAAGAAAAGAACACCAAAACATCCAGCCACATCCCCCAACACACAACAATTGTTTCCTCAGAATTGAGTGATTCCATATTTTTTTTCCTCTGCTTGGTCTAAAAAAGTATCCGCTACTGACTGCCACAATTTTTTTTCCTGATTTCTTATAGTGTTTCTTAAAGCCAGAAAGTTGCCATTTGAAATGACTTTAGTTTTGTGTCATATCTGTGATCTGCTTTTTTTCTACAAAATTTAACAACTGAATGAACATCCTCCGAGGCCGGTGATTCCATAATTATTGCCAGGGGTTGTATGATTAACCCTAATTTGAGCTGTTGTCATTACACTGCTACTTTGAGGAATCATTGGATGGACAGACTATTTAAATGAATGTTTTACTTGTTGTCTTTTTCTTTTAATTCCATATGGACTTCATTTGTCTGTTTCAAATAAAAAATGAATGAATGAATAAAGCTGACCTTTGTTACCATTCTTGCTGTTTTTACCCCGTAACTCCATAACATTCAGCCATAGATAGTCCAAACTATACATTTTTGGAATATTTATGTTCAGACAAATAAAGTGGTATAGCTTTCAATGTGATTGGAATATTTTTTAATTTTGACCCCTGTGTAATTCTTCAATTGACCCCTACCTGGCCACCTATTGAATTATTCAAGCGGATACTCAGTTTTTTCGAAAGAGGAATGTTAAAGGAGTAGTTGTGCCAACTTTGGTGCTTGTATCACCACTTGAAGGATTCCTCTGTAAATATTCCGTTATCTGCTGCACTACCGTGTCTCTAAGTAAGGCCAGATACCCAAGGAGGAATGTCATTTCTGCCACTTGTATCCATGACCTTGTCCTTTCTGTCATTACCAAAAGTTCATGACCATAGATCAAAACAGGAGCATAACCACATAGGTAAATCGAGAGTCTCACCTCCTGGCTCAGCTCTTTCTTCTCCATGATGGTCCAGTACAGGAGACACAGAACCAATCTGTCTGTCATCTCACACTCAACTTGTGAACAAGACCCTAAGATACTTGAACTTCTCCATTTGGGGAAGAAACCTCCCTGACCCAGTGGGAACAATCCACCCCATTCTGACAGGACCATGGTCTCAAATTTGGAGGTGCTGAGTCTCATACCAGTTGCTTCACGCTCGGTCTCAAACCTGTGCGTGCACATCGGTGGTCAGCAATGAAGCTAACAGCACCACATCATTTGTAAAGACCAGCGATGTAATTCTGAGGTCACCAAACTGGACACCATCTGGTCCTTAACTGTGCCTTGAAATCCTGTCTATGAGCATCACGAACAGGATTGGTGACAAGGGGCAGCCCCGGAGGAACACCCACCAGGAACAGGTCTGATGTAAAGCTGAGAATGCAGACATAACTCCTACTTTGCTGTATACAGAAAATATTTGATTATTTAAAAAAATCATTAGTAATAAAACCATCAATTTGAATCTTTCTCACAGCCTTACAGCCAAGGGATTGTCACGACTGCAATATATATATACAGTGCCAGCCAAAAGTATTGCAACACTTGGTATGTTGTATCCCCCCAGCTATACAGGGTTTTCTTAAAAAGAAGACCTGAAAGTTCAGCTACAATTTGCCAGAAGGTACATCTGAGCTGCAAGCCTAGTTTTGATGTTTTGAAGAAAGGAAATCCTTTTCTATACCACTTCTTCATGAAGCTGTGTAACTGAGGATACAAAATGCAAAACATGCACTATGCACAATTTCTGCAATCATAGCAGAAGCCTATAACTTCTTCTGGGTTGTCTGGGTGTCTTGGTGGCTTTCCTCACTCTTCTCCTTCTTGCATAGTCACTCAGTTTTTGAGAACTGTGTACTCCGCACAGATTTACCATAGAGTGCCATACTGTTTGTATTTCTTCATAACTGGTGTAAATAAAGCCCAAGACATGTTCAGTGACTTGGAAATGTTTATGTATCCATCACCTGACTTGTTTGAAGAAAACTGGCAATAAAACTGATTATTCACAGGTATTATACCAAAGCATTGCATTTACTTATGCAACCTGTCATCTTGGCTTTTATATTTTTAATTAATTTGTATCAAGTTGGAGAGTTTTGCTTTCAGCTTGAGTTTAAGAAAGATAATTTTAGAAATTGTTATAGTTTGTATTTGAAATGGCATAAACAAATTAAAATGTGTGAAATACCAAGTGTCCCAATACTTTTGGAGGGCACACACACACACGCACACACCTCCATCCTAGACTGTAAAGGTAGCCTTTGATTCTTTTTTTTGCAGTGAATCTGTTTGCTTTTTGGAGATTTTATTTACTTATTTTTAGCATAAAGGTGACTGTCAGTGTCTGTGGTTGTGACAGCGCTTCATGTAAATAATCCAGCCTGCTTCAGCACAAATAAGGAACCGAAATGAGGAACAATGACCGGCATACTAGAATAATGTAAAAACGCGCGAGGTGGGTTGTTTTTTTTTAGTAACAGATGATCTTTTCCTGTCACCCTGGCAGCTCATTTCTCGGTAAGTTAAGATTCTTTGCAATTTAATCAGAACTCGATTGCGGAAGCTGCATTCATAGCTCGGTGTTTGGTTCACTTGCTTCATTTGAGCTAGCTTTTCTTCAGATCATTCCATTTTTATAGTATTTTGGAAGAACATGTAGGTAGATTTTTATGTGTGCCTTATTTTTATAACCTTATCTCCAATACTTCATTTAATTACGGTCTGAAATTTGATCTCTTCGTTGTTGTTGTGACGTAAATATGAACTCTGAAGCAATGTTTCATTTTGCCCACCAGAGCTTCGTTTTAGTTCGAGTCGACACGGTGAAATCACTGATCTCTGGGTGAGATGGAAGAGTGGAGACTGAGCTCGATCGGTACTCTCAGTGAAGAAGTCCTGAACAAGTTGGCTAAAATGTTGGACAACGCCAGCTGCGGATGGAGACAGCTGGCCAAGGCCGTGGCCGAGGAGCCTCGTTTCTGTTACAGGTGGGACTTCATCACACAAAGTGCTTCAAACTGTCTGGGAGACAGATTTGGGAGTGTGGTCCCAGGTGATGTTTGGTGGGAGGTCTTACCAGAGTGAAGTGGTTACCAATTACTGTACTGAGACACTTATTTGACACTTATTTTTTTAAATTCATTTTTGGTATGAATGACATCCAATGAGATATGCATAATATAGGAAATTGGACTGAAATTGCGAATATCTGTTTGAATTTCTGTTCAATCCCGTCCAGACACTTATTTGGCCAAAAAAAGTTTATTTTTTTGGTCAGAATGGCATTCATTTGGTCCAAAGATGTGAGTAACATAGGTTTTGGGCAAAAATATAGTAATACCACTGAAAATTGGACTGAAATTGTGAATATCTGTCTGAATTTCTGTTCAGTCCAGACACTTATTTGGCCGAAAAAAAGTTTATTTTTTGGTCAGAATGGCATTCATTTGGTCCAAAGACGTGAGTAACATAGGTTTTGGGCAAAAATTGTTGTGTGGGCCGCTGAAGAGGAGGTACTGCTGGCCCACCACCACCAGTCGGCGCCCTGCTTGGAGTGCGGGCTTCAAGCATGAGAGGGCGCCGGAGCCATTGGAAGTGACAGCTGTCACTTGTCAACCACACCAGCTGTCTCTCATCAACCACCTCATAAGAAGCGGATTACAACTCCACCTCCTCGCCGAGAAATCATCTACCACTAAAGGTAATCTTCTCTGCTGTGATTATTGTTGTCTAACATTGTTCTGTGTGCAGCCGCATTCCTGTAGATTGAGTCTGAAGCTGGATTGGCGGATAGTGGGAGTGCGACGTTCTTCGCCTCTTACTCCATCCAGGGAGGAGACTAGCAGGAGCTGCACGGGTGAAACGTATCTGGAGGTGGAGGTTTTCCCTCCCGGAGGAATTGTGTGTAAAGGTTGCTGGGTGTGAGGACTCACACTCACCGTCATCTGTTTCTTGTCTGCCAGCAGTACCAGGGCCAACAACGGAGGACAGAGACCACCTGGGGACTCGGAACTTGGCGGCTCCAGTGTTCTTCAGGCCGTTGGTGGTGGAAGCGGTGTGGGCCCCGGCTCTTCGATCATCAGAGGTCTCCTATCTTCGAGCCTGCCCACAGTCCTCTTGTGTACAATTGGCATCCATTATTTCTGTCTGTATTCCGTTGTGTGCCTTCACAACATTAAATTGTTACTCCTTTTCTTATCCATTGTCCGTTCTTTTGCGCCCCCTGTTGTGGGCCCGTGTTACGACACCTTCCCAACAGGATTTCTCGGCCATTCGTCATGGATCCCGAGGGGCGTCAACCACAGCTTGAACAGCCAATGGGAGAACAAGGAGCGCAGGCGTCAGCAGGAGGCGTGGTAAGTGATCTGCAGCAAATCCTTACCGCTTTCACTGCTCAGTTACATCTGGTAACCGAGCAAAATGCAATCCTCAATCGGAGGATGGAGGCTCTCACCGCCAGAGTGGAAGCACGCGAGTCGAGCGTCGCTGCAGTGTCTCCTCCTGCTGGCCCGGGGCCTAATACAGATGTTCCACTGGCCGTTCAACAACCCCCCCCACCGTCCCCTGAAGCTTACATAAGCCCTCCCGAACCGTACGGAGGCTGTGTTGAAACGTGCGCAGACTTCCTAATGCAGTGTTCGCTCGTTTTTGCACAGCGTCCGGTTATGTACGCATCAGACGCCACCCGGGTGGCTTATGTAATTAATCTGCTTCGAGGTGAGGCACGCGCTTGGGCTACAGCGCTCTGGGAACAGGATTCATGGCTCCTGACATCATACGCTGGGTTTATACAGGAATTCAAACAAGTGTTTGATCATCCCAATAGAGGCGAGACTGCCTCGCCCGTGCTGCTGTCAATGAGACAGGGGCGTCGGAGCGCAGCTGATTACGCTGTCGACTTCCGCATCGCGGCTGCGAGGTCTGGCTGGAATGACGTTGCGCGCCGCGCTGCCTTCATAAGCGGACTGTCTCCAGTACTGAAGGAGCATTTACTGGCTAAGGACGAACCGCAGGATTTCGACGGGCTTGTCAGTCTGGTTATACGCTTAGACAACCGCAGACAACCGCTTAAATGAACACCGTCGGGAGCAGGCTGGGGGGCGTGGCCGGGCACAAGCCGTCCCTCTCTCTTCCGGGTCCGAAAGGGTGACGTCGTCCCCACGTTCCATTGCCAGAGGGCTCCGTGTGGCAACAGCTCCCCCTGCTGACGAAGCTATGGACACGAGCAGGGCCAAAGTGAGATCTGATGTCAGACAAAGGAGGCTGGCCCGCGGGGAGTGTTTTTACTGTGGCTCATGTGAGCACATGTTAAAAGACTGCCCAAAACGGTCAAACACCAACGCCCGTCCTTAGAAACTGGGCTAAGGGTGGGCCATAACATGTACACGGGGAGACCCCGCAGATCAGCACGAATCCCAGTGATAATCCTGAGTGGGGATTTAATCCTTCACGCCCCAGCACTGGTGGACACGGGGTCCGAAGGGAATCTGTTGGATAGCAGATGGGCAAAGGAAGTAGGGCTCCCTCTAGTGGCTCTGCCTTTGCCTTTGAAGGTACGGGCACTAGATGGCACCCTACTCCCGTTAATCACACACCGGACACAGCCCGTGATTCTGTTTGTGTCTGGGAATCACAGGGAGGAGATCGTGTTTTACGTGACACCTTCTACCTCCCGAGTGATTTTGGGTTTTCCTTGGATGGTGAAGCACAATCCCCGGATCGATTGGCCGTCTGGGGTAGTGGTGCAGTGGAGCGAAGCCTGCCACCGGGAGTGTTTAGGATCCTCGGTTCCACCCGGGATCACGGCTAAGGAGGAGGTTAAAGTCCCTCCCAATCTGACGGCGGTGCCCGTGGAGTACCATGATCTGGCTGATGTTTTCAGCAAAGATCTGGCACTCACTCTTCCCCCGCACCGACCGTATGATTGTGCCATTGATTTGATTCCGGACGTTGAGTACCCATCCAGTAGACTGTACAACCTCTCACGTCCGGAACGCGAATCAATGGAGACCTACATCCGGGACTCCTTAGCCGCCGGATTGATCCGGAACTCCACCTCCCCGATGGGTGCGGGCTTCTTTTTTGTGGGTAAGAAAGACGGCGGACTCCGTCCATGCATCGATTACAGGGGGTTGAACGAGATCACGGTTCGCAATCGATACCCATTGCCCCTCTTGGATTCGGTGTTCACACCCCTGCATGGAGCTCAAATATTCACCAAACTTGATCTTAGGAATGCGTACCACCTGGTTCGGATCCGGAAGGGAGACGAATGGAAGACGGCATTTAACACCCCGTTAGGTCATTTTGAGTACCTGGTCATGCCGTTTGGTCTCACCAATGCGCCCGCGACGTTCCAAGCATTGGTTAACGACGTCTTGCGGGACTTCCTGCATCAGTTTGTCTTCGTATATCTGGATGATATACTCATCTTTTCTCCGGACCCTGAGACTCATGTCCAGCATGTACGTCAGGTCCTACAGCGGTTGTTAGAAAACCGGTTGTTTGTGAAGGGCGAGAAGTGTGAGTTTCACCGCACTTCTTTGTCCTTCCTGGGGTTTATCATCTCCTCCAACTCCGTCGCCCCGGATCCGGCCAAGGTTGCGGCGGTGAGGGATTGGCCCCAACCAAAGAGCCGTAGGAAGCTGCAACAGTTCCTCTGCTTTGCAAACTTCTACAGGAGGTTCATTAAGGGTTACAGTCAGGTTGTTAGCCCCCTGTCTGCCCTGACCTCCACTAAAGTCCCCTTCACCTGGTCGGACCGGTGCGAGGCCGCGTTTAGGGAGTTGAAACGCCGGTTTTCGTCTGCGCCAGTTCTGGTGCAGCCTGATCCTACTCGCCAGTTTGTAGTGGAGGTGGACGCCTCAGACTCAGGGATAGGAGCCGTGCTGTCCCAGAGCGGGGAGTCCGATAAGGTTCTCCATCCTTGTGCCTACTTTTCCCGCAGGTTGACCCCCGCTGAGCGGAATTATGACGTGGGCAATCGAGAACTCCTCGCGGTGAAGGAGGCTCTGGAAGAGTGGAGACACCTGTTGGAGGGAGCTACGGAGCCTTTCACGGTTTTCACGGACCACCGGAACCTGGAGTACATCCGGACCGCCAAGCGGCTGAACCCCAGGCAAGCCCGCTGGTCCCTGTTCTTCGGACGCTTTGACTTCCGGATCACCTACCGCCCCGGGACTAGGAATCAACGGTCCGATGCACTGTCCCGGGTGCACGAAGAGGAGGCCAAAGCTGAGTTGTCGGACCCCATCGAAACCATCCTTCCCGAGTCCACTGTCGTGGCCACCCTCACCTGGGACATGAAGGAAACCGTCCGGGAGGCCCTGGCAAGGAACCCGGACCCGGGAGACGGTCCGAAGAACAATCTTTACGTCCCACCAGAGGCTAGGGCTGCCGTCTTGGACTTCTGCCACGGATCCAAGTTCTCCTGTCATCCCGGAGTGCGTAGGACCGTGGCAGTAGTCCAGCAGCGCTTCTGGTGGGCATCACTGGAAGTCGACGTCCGGGACTACGTCCAGGCCTGTACCACCTGTGCCAGGGGCAAGGCGGACCATCACAAGACCAGGGGTCTCCTCCAACCCCTGCCTGTGCCTCATCGCCCCTGGTCCCACATCGGCCTGGACTTCGTCACGGGCCTCCCGCCGTCCCAGGGCAACACTGCCATACTGACGATAGTGGACCGGTTCTCCAAGGCGGCCCACTTCGTGGCCCTCCCGAAGCTCCCAACGGCCCAGGAGACAGCAGACCTCCTGGTCCACCACGTCGTGCGTCTGCATGGGATACCATCGGACATCGTCTCGGATCGTGGTCCCCCGTTCTCCTCGCAGGTCTGGAGGAGTTTTTGTAAGGAGCTGGGGGCCACCGTACGTCTCTCGTCCGGGTATCACCCACAGACGAACGGCCAGGCAGAGCGGGCGAACCAGGACTTAGAACAGGCCCTTCGCTGTGTAACCTCCGCGCATCCGGCGGCCTGGAGTAACCATCTGGCCTGGATCAAGTACGCTCACAACAGCCAAGTGTCATCTGCCACCGGCCTCTCCCCTTTTGAAGCGTGTCTGGGCTACCAGCCCCCATTGTTCCCACTTGTGGAGGGAGAGGTCGGGGAAACTGAAGGACCGTTTCATTGGACCATTCCCCATCGCCAAGATCCTCAGTCCGGCCGCAGTGAAGCTGACACTCCGGCTTCGCTGCGGATCCACCCGGGTTTTTCATGTCTCTAGACTCAAGCCATACCACGCCTCACCACTCTGCACCCCTGGACCCGAGCCACCTCCTGCCCGAATCATCGACGGGGAGCCGGCATGGACTGTTCGTCGGCTCCTGGACGTCCGTCGGAAGGGCCGGGGTTTTCAGTACTTGGTGGACTGGGAGGGGTACGGACCCGAAGAATGCTCCTGGGTGAAGAGGAGCGTCATCCTGGACCCGGCCCTCCTGGTCGATTTCTACCGCCGACACCCGGACAAGCCTGGTCGGGCGCCAGGAGGCGCCCGTTGAGGGGGGGGTCCTGTTGTGTGGGCCGCTGAAGAGGAGGTACTGCTGGCCCACCACCACCAGTCGGCGCCCTGCTTGGAGTGCGGGCTTCAAGCATGAGAGGGCGCCGGAGCCATTGGAAGTGACAGCTGTCACTTGTCAACCACACCAGCTGTCTCTCATCAACCACCTCATAAGAAGCGGATTACAACTCCACCTCCTCGCCGAGAAATCATCTACCACTAAAGGTAATCTTCTCTGCTGTGATTATTGTTGTCTGACATTGTTCTGTGTGCAGCCGCATTCCTGTAGATTGAGTCTGAAGCTGGATTGGCGGATAGTGGGAGTGCGACGTTCTTCGCCTCTTACTCCATCCAGGGAGGAGACTAGCAGGAGCTGCACGGGTGAAACGTATCTGGAGGTGGAGGTTTTCCCTCCCGGAGGAATTGTGTGTAAAGGTTGCTGGGTGTGAGGACTCACACTCACCGTCATCTGTTTCTTGTCTGCCAGCAGTACCAGGGCCGACAGCGGAGGACAGAGACCACCTGGGGACTCGGGACTTGGCGGCTCCGGTGTTCTTCAGGCCGTTGGTGGTGGAAGCGGTGTGGGCCCCGGCTCTTCGATCATCAGAGGTCTCCTATCTTCGAGCCTGCCCACAGTCCTCTTGTGTACAATTGGCATCCATTATTTCTGTCTGTATTCCGTTGTGTGCCTTCACAACATTAAATTGTTACTCCTTTTCTTATCCATTGTCCGTTCTTTTGCGCCCCCTGTTGTGGGTCCGTGTTACGACACCTTCCCAACAAAAATATGGTAATACCACTGAAAATCAGGCTGAAATTGCTAATATCTGTCTGAACGTCTGTCCAGCCAAGTCCAGACACTTATTCAGCCGAAAAAAAAAAGTTTATTTTTTGGTCAGAATGGCATTTATTTGTTCCAAAGACATGAGTAACATAGGTTTTGGGCAAAAATATAGTAATACCACTGAAAATTGGACTGAAATTGTGAACATCTGTCTGAATTTCTGTTCAGTCCAGACACTTATTCAGCCAAAAAAAAAAGTTTATTTTTTGGTCAGAATGACATTCATTTGGTCCAAAGACGTGAGTAACATAGGTTTTGGGCAAAAATATGGTAATACCACTGAAAATTGGACTGAAATTGTGAATATCTGTCTGAATTTCTGTTCAGTCCAGACACTTATTTGGCCAAAAAAAAGTTTATTTTTTGGTCAGAATGGCATTCATTTGGTCCAAAGACGTGAGTAACATAGGTTTTGGGCAAAAATATGGTAATACCACTGAAAATTGGACTGAAATTATGAATATCTGTCTGAATTTCTGTTCAGTCCAGACACTTATTTGGCCAAAAAAAAGTTTATTTTTTGGTCAGAATGGCATTCATTTGGTCCAAAGACATGAGTAACATAGGTTTTGGGCAAAAATATGGTAATACCACTGAAAATTGGACTGAAATTGTGAATATCTGTCTGAATTTCTGTTCAGTCCAGACACTTATTTGGCCAAAAAAAAGTTTATTTTTTGGTCAGAATGGCATTCATTTGGTCCAAAGACATGAGTAACATAGGTTTTGGGCAAAAATATGGTAATATCACTGAAAATCAGGCTGAAATTGCTCATATCTGTCTGAACTTCTGTCCAGTCCAGTCCAGACACTTATTCGGCCAAAAATATTTTTGTTCATTTTTTTGAATTGAATTGAATTTGAATTTATTTCGGCACACATGGATCCAAGCAATTAACAAAACATACAAAGAAAGAAAAGAGAAAATAGTCCAAAGAAATTAGAAAATAATCCAACACTGCACCCATGCGGCTAACAGGGGTTAGGGGTTAACTCACTATTACTAACCCTGCTCCTACCCCCAACCCTAACCTTAACCATAACCTAACCCTACTCCTAACCCTAACCCTAACTATAACCACCCTGACCCCCCCCCCCCCCCCCCCCCGCTGCACTTTTAACTACATGCAACCATAACAGAATGAATTAGAATGAATTTGTGCTGCCATGATGAAAATTTTGCACTTTTCGTGACAATATGATGAACCAATAGATTAATGTATATTTTGTGCTGCTGAATCATGACAATCCGTGAGACTGGGTTAGGTTTACCAGGTTAGAGTGTTACTGGAATACAGATGTTGCCTCGCTGTTATTGAGCAAAGGCAGTAGGGCATTTCCATGTGACTCGCTGTATAGTTTTTGGTCACTTTTCAAGTTATTCAGTGTGACTTGCTTTACACCAACAGTCCTTTGTTTCCTGAAAAAAAGTTATTTTATATCTAGAAAACTGAAAATGCAAGGGAAACACTGTAAAAAAAAAACAAACCCCATCAGGCCCAGTTTTCCCATAAAGCATGGAAATGCCCAGTAGCATATTCCTCACAGATGCTCTGTGACCTCTGTAATGCTCTGAGTCTTTGTTACCAGCTTTCAGATGAACAAAGACAGCAGTGTGCTTTGTGCTGAATTGTTTTTTGCAGTGAGAGCGAGCTGACCAGCTGCTCTCTGCAGGCACTGAGCCCCACGGGAAGCTCAGCACTCTCTCTTCTCGCTCTGCTGGTGGATCGTTCCTGTTCCTTGGATTTCCTGCTCAGCTGCTTGAAAAAGATAGACCACCAGGAAGCGTCTGTGTATCTCACCGCCGCAGGTCGAGCCAACACACATACACACACACAGACACTGTCAGAAATACATGAAATGCTCTTTTGATATCAACACAATAAATGTCTGAGAGAAAAGTAGATGTGATATCCACAGAATTAGTCTTTCTTATCAAACGGAATTTTGTCAGAATAGCTGTTTTCATGTGTTAGCAGCAATAGCACAAGTCATAATTAATGAAATGAATACTGGGTTTATTCCATTTAGTCACACCAGTTTTCGGTCATGGTTTTGTGTCTGCTGATTGCTCCTATGTTGTGCTGATTTACCTTAAAGGAGAACGCTGGCATTTTTCAATGTAGGCTCTATTATTAGATGTTTTTTTAAATTATTATTATTTAACCTTTATTTAACCAGGTTAGTCCCATTGAGATTGAGACATCTTTTGCAATGGAGACCTGGACTATTATTAACTTTCCAATTCACCTAACCTGCATGTCTTTAAATGTGGGAGGAAACCTGAGCACCCGGAGGAAACCCACGTAAACACAGGGAGAACATGCAAACGCCACACAGAAAGGCCCCATAGTGCAGCAAATAACTGAAACAATACTTCACATACAAGCACCAAATCCAGCACAAATTCTCCTTAGACATTGCTCTTTTGAAAAAAACCGACGGGCCACTTGAATTTTCAATAGGCAGCCACGTAGGGGTCAATTGAAGAATTACACAGGGGTTAAAATATAAAAATGCTCTAATCATATTGAAAACTATACCACATTATTTGTCTGATCATAAAGATTCCAAAAAGATATAGTTTGGACTATCTATGACTGAATGTTAAGGAGTTCATTTTCAGTTTGTACAGGGGTCAAAAGTTAAAGTTGCTCCAATTTTAGTAAAAAATTGTGCAAATTGTTGATTGAGCTACTTGGATTAATAAATGGAATAGTTTTGACTGTGTTGAATGCTTGGTCTCCAAAGTAAAGGTCAAATAATGTTAACGTCCATTGATTTCTATGACACGTGACATATGTTACCCCGGAATGTGATAACTAAGCATGATACATGGTGCAAACTACTCCTTTTTGAAACCCTATTAACTCAACCAATAATTTGCATTTGGAGCAACTCTAACTTTTGACCCCTGTACAAACTGAAACTGAATTTTATCACCATTCTTGTTGTTTTTACCCCATAACTCTATAGAGTTCAGTCATAGATAGTCCAAACTATACCTTTTTGGAATCTTTACAATCAGACAAATAATGTGGTATAATTTTCAATATGACTTGAGCATTTTTATATTTTGACCCCATGCAATTCTTCAATTGACCCCTACGTGGCCCCTATTGAAAATTCAAGTGGCCCGCCGTGTTTTTCAAAAGAGTAATATCTAAGGTGTACTTTTGCCAAATGTGGTGCTTGTATCACCATTTGCAGGAGTCCTCTGCAAATATTCTGTTATCTGGTGCACTAACAGGTGGGAAGTGAACCCATGACCTTCTTGCTGTGAGGCAATAGTGCTAACCACTAAAATAGAATGTAATTAGCACATTATTGATTCAGAATGCAAACGACGGCACAGCCTATGTGGCTAATTAATGTTATTGGATGGGGCAATAAAATTAATTAGCCAGATAGCCTGTGCTAAACTGCTTCTTGCTGCCGCTGAACAAGTGAAAATGTCATTAGAAGTGTCCGGTTGCACAGACAGTTCTGTGTAGACGAAAGCATGTGCACAAGGTAAGCGGCTAACTGTATAATCGGTTGTCTCAAAATGTTTATTTTCATTTAATGAGGTAAATGTGCACATGTTTTCCTCCAGTCTAACATTAACATCACTTTGAGCAGATGGAATCATTTAATCAGTGAAATCACCTGGTGGAGTGGGTGGTTGCAAAGAAAACCTGCACCCTCTTGGCCCTTTCTGCAATCAGTTTGAGACCTCTGCCCTAAATGGTTAATGTGATATTTCTGATCAGATCAACCCCCTTGAATTAAAGATGAAAGTCTACTCTACTTGCACATCTTGATTGTTTCATTATAGAATTTGGTCAAAGTATTTATGGACCTGAATGGATATAAATGTTTCTACTGACAGTGAAAGAGCTGATTTGGATCACTGTGCACCCACAATCCCAGCAGGCCTCAGCAGGGAGCAGGGTGGTGCTGACCTGTAAAGCTGCTGGATTCCACAGACTGAGCTACCAGTGGTTCAAAGGCAACAAGGAGGTCAGTCCACTTGTTAGACTCTCCAGAAATTTACAATGACAGGATTCCAATAATTAATTCAACCAATATATATTGATACATATACATAGAAATGGATAGCGTTCTACTTCTGTGTCTGTCTGTCTGTCTGTCTGTGTATGTATGGGTTGAATTATTTGTTTAACTAATTGTTGAAATCCTTGTATCATAAATTTCTGGAGGGACTGACTTACGGTATCTGTGATCAAAAAAAGTTCAGAGAATTACACCTCATTTACATTTATGGCTAAACAATGAAATGTAACGGGAACTAAAGACTGAGACTATCAGTGTTCTACTGTATTTGTTGCTGTTGTTTTATAATTGGTTGCCAGTTGTGTGGTGAGACCTAGAATTCTGGGAACCAATAAGCAGGACAAAGGGCTGCTGTTGTTTGTCGGCCCCAGCTCTCTGGAGCCTTATCTGAGGTGTGGGCAGGTTGCATCCTCATTTTTGCAACAAGCGTCACCTCGAGCAGCAGAAGCTGAAACCAAGCGTTTAATTCGATGATTAAAATGTATATGTGTTTTTGTTTCTTACTCATTTAGTACTTTCTACACTGTGCATAAACTATGTTGAATGGAAAGTACTGATTCATTTAATTATTTTATTTATTTTCATTCATTCATTCATTCATTTTCTGCCGTTTAGCCGGGTTCGGGTCGTGATGGCAGCAAACCAAGCACTTCTACACTTATATTACATTATCCAAAAATATCCATTCATTTTTTTTGCTGCTTATCTGGAGCTGGGTTGTGGTGATGGTAGACCATGCAGCTCATCCCACACTTCCCTATCCTCAGCCAAGTCCTGTAATTCTTCCCAGGGGATCCAGAGGTGTGTCCTGAGTCTTCTGGGGGCCGCCTCTCTTTTGGATGTGCCTGAAAGACCTCCCTGTGAAAGTCCATCTTGATTGTTTGATCTTGGCATGTAATTTCTTTTAGGGAACCTCCATGTTTAAATGACATAGTATGAAATTTTTGATTCTTTAATGCTATTTTTCAGAGGATTTGAGCAGCTCCCCCCACCCCACCAAACCCAAACTAAAATCATTTATTCAATTCAGTTTTTCAATTTTATTACTTTATATAGTGCCATTTCATGACAGAGTCGCCTCAAGGCGCTTCACACAACATACAGTTCATAGCACAAAGTGAATTAAAATCGAAAAGGGCACAGTAAAAAGGTAAAACATAATAGAATAAAAATAAATTATAAAGCAAACATAAAAACAGAATAAATTAAAGATAAGACAGTCTAAAAAAGTGGGTCTTCAACCAAGATTTAAAAGTTTCCACCATGTCGGACTGCCTTATAGCTGCAGGTAGATCCCTCCAGAGAGCAGGACCACGGTAAGAGAAGGCTGTATACCCCACAGACGTTTTATTCACCCTTGGATCACACAGAAATCCTGCACCTTGCGAACACAAGGCCGTGCCGGTATGTAGGGCTTGACCAAGTCGGCCAGGTAGGAAGGAGCCAGTCCATGAGCAGTTTTATAGACCAGTAACAGGTTTTTAAAATCCAATCTGGCAGAAACCAGAAGCCAATGAAAGGACGCCAGAATGGGTGTAATGTGGTCAAACTTTCTACTTTGTTTCAAAAGACGAGTAAAAGTAAGCAGTTAACTTCAGCTTTAGGTCTTTAGAACTTATCAGTTCAGCATTTTCACAGTTGAATTTCCAGCGAGTGGATTAGTACTTATCAAAGCTAACGTTCAGGTTAGTTCTGCCAACCAGCAATCGCTGGTAGTGTACAGGTAGCGCAACAGGGAATCAACCAAAGATCTACATATTGATAGTCCATCTCCTTGTCACACTGAGCTACCTGTTGTGCAAATTGATCTGGATCCACATTTGGTAGATACACTGGTTCTGTTGTGTGATACACCCGTACATTTATCACTTTTCTTAATTTGTCACCATCCGACAGTATGTTTATCTATGATTACTGCCATCTTTCAGATTTTGGATGAGACTGGGTGTACTCCTGAGCTGGCTCTTTGTCCTTTGGCCTCAGTCCACCAGGGTTACTATATCTGTCGGGTCAGCCATGGAGAAAACTGTGTCTTCTCCCAGTGGGCTCATGTTAGATTGGTCCATTCTGCAGATTCAGGTATTGGCTCTTCTCTTCTGCTCTTCATTTCTTGTGTCTTTCTTTTTTTTTTCTTCTTTACACCATCCCTTAACCGTACCATGTGGGGTCTTGATCTGATAACATCAGGCTACAGCAACAACCTGTTTCCAGGGTCAGCGAGTGGGCTGCGTGTCATCCAACAGCCTTGGCCCAAGACATTGTCTGATGGTGACACTCTGGTGCTGGAGTGCCGTGCAGAGGCCAACCCTCCTGCCCAGTACCAGTGGTACCACAATATGGAGCCCCTGTCACAACACAAAACACCGTCACTCAGAGTACGTGCATTCACAGTCTACTGTGTCGTTTGCCTTGCTGTCGCTGCTGTTCATTCAGATATAAACATAGCAATGTAAAGGATTCAAAATGTACATTAACTATTGTGCAAACTTTAGACATTATAAGAACCAGTGGTGGGCACAGCGAACCAAAAAGTTAGTTTCGATAACAGATAATCAGCTAACTAATAAGTTATCTTTTATAAAGCTAAACCAATAAACCACCCAAAAATTTATCGGAAGCTACAGCTAACCGATAACCAATAACTTCCAGTATTGTCTCCAGTACACTTGCAACTACTAACAAGCTGATTTTGAGTTTTAACACCACGATCACTTCTGGTAGCATCAAAGGTGACCACAGACCCAAACAATGAAACAGCACTTCTGTCTTTGAGCGCCCTGCCCACTGCTGGAAGCTCCTGTTTACTACATAGCTTCCAGCAGTGAAGCAGCTGAGAGAAGCAGCGAAGCTCAACTCTACTCAATAGCAGTGTCGCCATGAGGTGGAGGTCTTGGAAGATAAAGCAGTGCTGACTTATGGATTTGATTTATAAATAAAATTAATACCGATAGAATAACTCCATTAACGTCAATTCTGTCATTTTACAAAGTTAAAATATAACATTTAAATAATGCACTAATTCTGAAGTTTGGTAACAAACACAGACAGATGCCAAAGGGATTATGGGTAAAATGTGCCGCCACTAACACTGATTGATTGACTCATCCATTCTATGTAAAAACCACCACGTTAAACATATATTTGATATTTTCACTTTATAAAACTTCAGGCATGACGCTAATTTAAATAACTTGTCCGAAATTAGTTTGGTTAAAATTTTAACCATAAGTTAAAACTGTTTGCCTCTGGATGACTTGGGTGATATTGCCAGCATATCAGTATGGGGTCAAAAGAAATTAGCTTTTTTTTTTCTCTTCTGTGACCAGTTCTCCTTTGCTTGCAGAGGGTAGAGTGGTTTCATCTGGAACCAGCTCTCCTCTGTTTGCAGTGGCTCGAACTGCACATCAACTATAAAACATTTTTCACGTAGGTACTCAACTGATTTTAAACTTAATAAATGTTTATAACTATAAAGCTTTGTTCACCACGCCTCCAAAAATATGTTAGTGGTCTAAAAATTATCGGACCAAAACTTATCAGAAGATAATTCGTCCGCTGATGGTTTCAAAGTTATCTGAAAAGCTAATCCAATAATGAAAACATTATCTTCGGTAATTAGCGGTTAGCGGACTAGCGGAACTGTGCCCACCACCACTGATAAGAACATACATAACATGTAATAGCATATTATACATCGACTAATGATATATACTTAAGTGGCTCCTGCAAATTATAAGTAATAGTTTAAAATAACAAATATACAGAAATACCTTCATATTGTGGGACTTTATTAATATTCCCCATATGATTACTAGTATTATTCATCTTATTAATCATTTCAAGAAATTTGTGTAGGATTGTATTATAAGGTTTGTGTGAAGATGCTGTTGTAGTTCACATCCCTGCTGTCTGTCTCTGCCCCACCTCTTCTTCTAGTATCCAGTTATGCAAGTTTTGAATTTATTTTTTTCAAATGATTCTGTCTTTGGTTAAGTTCTAACCCATCACAGTTAAATACTGATATTCATGTGAAGGCTCCATGATAACATGCTGCACATGGCTGATGTATTTTTGTATTTCCCACAGATACCATGCGTGACCACAGCCCACAGAGGGCAATACAGGTGTAAGATGTTTAATTTGTACCATGAGGAATGGAGTAAGCCTGCTACAGTCACCATTGGTAAGGCCCGCAATCTATAATATGCCAGATTAGTGCAATCCCTGTGAATAAACGCACTATAATCTATCAGGAATTCCCAAAAATATAAATACATGAAATATGTTTTTGTAAATGTATTCAATTAATGAAGTGTATATAAAATCAGAAAAATAATAACAGTTAACTCTTTTAGTGGGTTTCTTTAATCAGAATATTTATGAAATATAATTGGATAAATAAAATATACTTTATGATCACAGCCAATAAATTTACTTATAGTCATCTGAATTATTAGATTTTCCTTCAAGCTATTGTTGGAAAAATACTGAGAAACAAGTTCCAAAAAGTGTGTGTGTGTGTGTGTGTGTGTGTGTGTGTGTGTGTGTGTGTGTGTGTTGGGGTGGGGGGAAAACTCGATTCTTAGTTGCATTGTGACGCAGACATGTATGATTCTGAATCGATTCACAAATGTCAGGAATCGATTTTATGAATGTTAATTGTGGGGATTGGAACACGGCTGCTGGTCACCATTAATCATCACGGTTCACGTTTCTTATGTAAACCTGTGTTTTTTCTTGTACTCAATTACCCTGCCAGCTCAATTGTTTGAGCCGGTAGTGTACTTTTTATATATGTACATTTGCCATTCAGCTTTGTTGCAGCTTTTCTCTTTGTAAAAACTGGAAGAGACGATATGCAGAGCAGCGGCAGCTTCCACACTGCGTACATTATGAAAACCAAGAAACAAACACCTGTTCTGGATTATATGCCACACACCACAGAATCATCTAGCAACAGGTTCTGGCTACATCTGAACACAGTTTTTAATTTCAAAATCTAAAAAAACAAGCTCAACAGTGACATGATGGCACGCTTGTTTGTGCCACTAAAGAAAATCTCAGCTTTTATCCTTCAAGGTCTGTAATGACGTTAAAAGTTCAGGTGACTGCTCCTCTGAAAGCATACTCATTCTGTTGTTTCACAAAGGGCTAAGAAAGAATCCAAATAAATTATTTGCCTGGTATCATGGCTGGTCACATAAACTCAACTCCAGCACTATTTTCATTTTAAAATGCACTGTGCAGCGCATTGTGGTGGAGCAGATGTGTATGCCTTCCTGTGTTAAGTATTCAGACACAAGTAAAAAGTACATTAGTACAGCACAGCCAGTCAGCATATGCATCACATTGAGATGAATGTCATCAAGGCAGAAAGAAGCTGCAGATGTGAGTCTGACCTTTTTTGCTGGAGTGGCAATAATCCAAAAACGAGTCATTCTGAAGTCACATTTTCATAGGCGTTTCTGTGTAGGCTCTCAGTTGTCCAGGTGGTTTCCATAGTAGAGAAGCTTGAATCTTCGACTGGACTGGGTTGCTTGACGCGAGGATGTTTCGCTTCAAATCGCAGAAGCTTCCTCAGCTAAAATTCTTGCTCTGGTAGTCTGACTTCTGTTTTGACTCTTGTAGAGAAGAATAAACAGAAGCCAACAAAAGCTGGAGTTTTTAAACCTAACCAGACCCCTCGTCCCGAGATGCCGACTGCTATCGGCTAGTGACTAAACATTAGCTCTAATAAGCACCTATTGTGCTCTAGTTAGCCCCTCCTAATGACAGGGCAGCTGTCCCTCCTAATGATGGGATGGAAGCCTCTCCTGATGGCTCCCATGACGACTCTCCTGATGACGTGAATGACTCATTACCATGAACAAAAGACTGAGACTGCTTTGACCTGAGTACTCCATTGTAAACAGGGGACAAAGCGTGTCTCAGACCCCCTCCCCCTATGTGAAACAGTTGAAACCCAGCCTTAACCGGGGAGGGGGTGTGAGACACGCTTTGTCCCCTGTTTATAATGGGGTACTCAGGTCAAAGCAGTTTCATTCTTTTGTTCATGGTAATGAGTCATTCACGCCATCAGGAGAGTCGTCAAGGGAGCCATCAGGAGAGGCTTCCGTCCCATCATTAGGACTGACAGCTGCCCTGTCATTAGGAGGGTGCTAACTAGAGCACAATAGGTGCTAATTAGAGCTATTGTTTAGTCACTAGCCTATAGCAGTCGGCCTCTCGGTAGGAGGGGTCTGGTTAGGTTTAAAAAACTCCAGCTTTTGTTGGCTTCTGTTTATTCTTCTCTACAAGAGTCAAGGCAGAAGTCAGACTACCAGAGCAAGAATTTTAGCTGAGGAAGCTTCTGCGATTTGAAGCGAAACGTCCTCGCGTCAAGCAACCCAGTCCAGTCGAAGATTCAAGCTTCTCTACTATTTTCATAGGTGGTTTTAACAGGTGGGTTGGGGAGCAATATCCCCCACCCCTCCCCCAGGTTTTACAATTTAGAATCAGCAAGTGAGAAACACACAGGTGCAAATATGTATGAGTTGTTAAAGAATGTAAGTAGGTCCGTTCGGCTGCTCTCTTGTTTGCACTCGGGGTCGCCACTGCAAATCCAAGGTGGATCTACATGTTGAATTGGCACAGGTTTTACGCCAGATGCCCTTCCTGACGCAACTCCACATTACATGGTGAAATGTGGCAGGGGTGGGATTTGAACCCGAGCCTTCTGAACTGAAACCAAGTGCATTAACCACTTGGCCACCACCCCTGGTTGTTAAAGAATGTATTGGACATAAATTCACTACAAATACTTTGATTTAAAAAGTAAAAAGTTGTCACACAGTGAGAAAAAAAATCCTGTATAGGATTTATAATGTACTTAAAAAAGAAAAATACTTTGAGTTACAATTTGCTTTGAAAAATCTGATCTTCAGGTAATATTTCATTTTGCCTGTGAAAAATGACAATCTAACTGTGTTTTTTACTGGACAAACTAACGTAGACACACAGATTTTGGATATAATAATGGAGATAATAATCTGGACGTGATGAAGGGTAATGAGGTGTGAAAGTATTCAAATGCTTGTAATAGTTCATGAATGAACGAAGAACATTACATGAGATGATTATTGGGCAGTGCAGACTCGTTTGAGGGCGGGCACTAAAGGGTTAAATTATGATGCAATAATCCTACATCCGCGGACAGCCCTTGTGTGTTCCCATTAGAAACACGGCACTTTCTCTGAGTTTTTGGGCAAATTACACGCAAAAAAAGTGGAAATGCAATGAAAAAGTGACGATGTGATGGAAAGTGGACGTGTTGCGGTTTGTTTATGACCCGGAGCTCAAACATGTCGAGGCGGTTGTGCAGGCGAGAGACCGTAACTACTCTGGTTAGCTGTGTAGGCTAACACTTGCCGACACAACCTCTCCCATTTGCCTTGCCTTCCCTTCTCCACTGGGAACCAAAAAAAAAAAAAAAATCCTGCACTTTTTGCAACTGCTTTGGTGGTTGCAGTCGAAAACAAAACAGTACACAATTTTTCCGTGTGAAGTGATGCTGTGTTTGTTTTGCGCAATGGCAGGCTGTCCCCGGAAGTGGTCCAATCCCGTGATATCACGCAGGGGTTCAAACAACACTGTGCTGCCCTATTGGCTACATAAAACTGACATTTGTTGTACAAATGCAGATGCATATTTTAATCTGTGCTTTTTGTATTTGATCATCAAAGAGATTTTTTAAAAAGCAATTCTGTGCAAAGTGATTTATGCTTGACATTTTTGTTATAGGGCCCACTTCTCTTGCTGATATCTCCTGGGTAGAAATTGACCGAGGTCAAGGTATTTATTTGTTTTATATTTTTAATGTTCTTGTTATATTTATGGTGGAAGAGGAACTCTAGTAAATCTGGTTCCTCTCTCTTGTTCCCTGTTATGTCACTGCACCTTCTAGTTGTTGCATAGAGGCTCACTTTGTAATGGTTCCTAATCAGCAGTGGTTATTGTGTGTTTTAGACTCACTGATGGGGACAGCCTTTTTCAGTCGCAACAAGCATTGTGGATGTTGCACAATAAAAATGAGAAATGAATCATTGCAATCTTATTAAAATGATTGTTTTGCTGCCCCCAGATTCTCAGCCAATGCACAGGTCAGCAAGTGGGTCAGTAATGCAGACTCCAGACCAGAGTGCAGAGCCGCTCGGTTTTAGTAAAGACCTCTATGGTGAGTTTTGTGCTGATAAATAGTCGCACTGAAGCCAAATACGGTGAGTAGAACAAAATATGAATAATGTTTTCCTCTCTCTCTCTCTCTGAACATGATTCCACGTTTACAGCCACAGACAAAGTAGCTCTCCTGATTGGCAACATGAACTACGTCCACCACACTGAGCTGTGTGCTCCCATGTCTGATGTCCACGAGCTCACCAACCTCCTCAGACAGATGGATTTCAAAGTAGTTTCTCTGCTTGACCTCAACTGGCAGGAGATGCACAGTGCTGTGACCGAGTTTCTGCTGCTGCTTGACAAAGGAGTCTACGGTAAGTTTCTTGATCATCTTGGCGATGTGATTTATTTATTTATTATTGACTATCTGTTCCCGCATCTGTGTGGGGTTGATAGAATAAAAAGATTTATTTTTAATGCCAATCCCATGCAGATTTATTGGGACTGGCACTGAGGGCAGCTTAAAGTTTGGCATCTTGCTTATGGATACTGTGAGCCATAGACATATCCAGGGATTTGATCCACCAACCTTTCAGTTTTGCTTCACCATTCAAATGGACAAGGTGTAATGTTCTAAATCTATATTAAAAATTTAGAACAAAACATTCTTATATGTGCTTCAAAATTCTGGTGATCACTAATCAAAAATCCACCATCCATCACCACAAACAATAAATCTCTATTTTACTGTCAGGAATTATTAATGCCACTTTTGATATTCTGTTTCAGTTGAAATCTGAACTTCCCATTATTGTTTCAGAAAAAGTTTTCATATCTTTCTGTTTTAGTTAAATTTGAAACTTTTGATTCATCTTAAACATGACAGGATTTTCCTCTCAAAATGCACCAGAATGTCTCAAACAAGGTGCATTTAAAGATTATACAATCTTGTCTTTGGACTGACTCTGCAGTGACGGCAAGGAAAGACCACAAGCTGCCATCTTTTCCTGGGCACATAAGACAAACAGTCCAATTATGAGTTTGCTCAGTGACTGCATTTATATAGCACTTTTCGATCTGTATCAGAAGCTCAAAGCACTTTACACTGATGCCTCGCATTCATCCATTGACACACCGATGTCAGGGCATTGCCATGTAAGGCGCTGACTGCACACCAGGAGCAACTTGGGGAATAAGGACCTTGAACTGAGGATCCTCTGGTCTCAAGCCCACTGCTTAACCACTAGACCATCACCTCCCCAAATGATTGAGGGGGGGCTCTGTGCTAGCGTGCTGTAATTGAGAGAGTGGTGTCAACTCAGAACATGGCGCCATTTTGGTTCCAACTGCGCTGAACTGAATGAACCATTAATGTTTTCCACATTTTTTAAAAATCATTTAACCACATACAGCAGCACATCCAGGTACAGGTACTATCAAAATAAATATAAAAATAGTTAAGGTATAGAATTTACATAAATTTACAATTTATGATTATTTATTTATTTAATTAATTTAAAGCCTGATTTATGCAGCTGCACAGCTGCAACTCCATGTCATGCAATGACGTGCGTGTCAGTTTTAAAGTTCTCCGTCTCTGCTTTATTATGGACTAATTTGACCCTCAACAGGCTTTTCTTTCTACAATCATCACCTCCAAATCAAAGGTAAGCTGAACATTTTCGTCTTTTATCGACTTTGCTGTAAATTTGCAGACTTTTCTGATCCATTTGTAATCAGCGCGCACTATAAAAACTATTATAATATGATGGCAGACGAAGGATTGAAAGCAGAAAATATGTGTCTGATTTAACAGGTGCACGTCAGACTTCAGGTCCCAGTCTGAACACGGTTTGAAAAAATAACCAGGCGGATTTTTAATCACAGAAATGACTCCGGTCTCACTTTCCTCAAATCGGAAAGCGTCAGAGCTGAACTATAATTTGTTCCTCTGCATGTCCAAACTACTCAGCAGTTTTAATGGAAATACATTGCAATCGGACGGGACATTTATCCGATGTAAGCGAGATGTATGTAACGGATTAGTTACAGTCAGGAGGCGCAGAACATCTACAGGAATCCTGAATCAGAACTTGCACCTCATTTAAGGACCGGGTCAAAATTTCCTCTGAATTTTTTTTCTGCCAAATGTATTTGATCCATTATCAAAATGTAAACGACGTGCAGTGAAATACGTGCATCACTGCAGGAAGTTTAAATACATGCAATATTTTGAGAAGTGGCCTTGTATGCCCCCTAGTGGTGGTTTTGCAAGATTTTGAATGCCTTATTAGTTTTTTGTTTTACAAAATGTATTTTTGGAATGACTGGTGATATGTGCTCTCATGAGTTGCAACACTTTTTAATTTTACAAAATACACATAAGTATAAAATTAGTAAAAGTCTATTTGAGACACAAAATTAACAATAAAGGGAAGCATTCCAGACTGAGAATTTAGATTAGATTAAATAGAATTTTAGTGGTCCTTTGGGAAGACTCCCTCAGGGAAATTGAGGTTCCAGCAGCATTGTATAGCAGCACACAGGGTAAGAAGCACACAGAGTATCAAAAGTGAAAAATAGAAAAAGTGTTTGCAAATATAAATACAAATACACAAGATAAATACCAGACATACCGATCAATACTGGTTTACTGACTACTAGTGTTCCTCTCATTCTCAGTCCCGTCCTCTGTCTTCCTTTTCGAGTGAGGAGTTGTACTGTCTGATTGCCTGGGGGACAAAGGAGTTTTTCAGTTTTTCAAATCTGTGTAAATATTTGTTACCGACTTGTCTTTTCAGGCTTGCTGTACTTTGCGGGTCATGGTTATGAGAACTATGGCAACAGTTTCATGGTTCCCATCGATGCTCCGGCCTCCTACACGTCAGACCACTGTTTGTGTGTCCAGAACATCCTCACGAGGATGCAGGAGAAAGAGACCGGACTAAATGTCTTCCTGCTGGACATGTGTCGGAAACGGTAGGCTGTTTAAAAAAATAAACTCTGCAAAAATGATCTCATTTGTGTATGAAATACTTGCCAAATATTGTCTTGAAAGGTGAATTTGAAATATTTGTCATTTGGTTATTGGTAACAACTGACCAGAGTCAATGCATCATCATCATCTTAATAATAATAATGATAATAATAATACATTCATATAGCACTTTCAAGTATAAAAATTAACACAAAACATATGCATCCATAAGAATAATTATAATTCAGCATCAAATGTAAATAAAACTTACAAACCAGCACATATAAAAAAATAAATAAATATGAACTCATAAAAACTAAGTATAAACAGTGGAAAATAAATAGGTTTTAACATTTGCCTGAAAAGATTCAACCAAATTGGACTTACTAGCAAACTGTTCCACAAAGTAGGAGCACGGTGGATTAGTGGTGAGCACTGTTGCCTCACAGGAGGTTTTTTCCTCCTCCTTTTTTTGGACTAACCTGGTTAAATAAAGGTTAAATTTAATTTAAATTTAAAAAGGCTTTGAAGCCTGCGGACTTCTTTTTAACCCTGGGAGTATAAAGCAATCCTGCATCCTACATAGTGGCAGCAGTCATTTGATAAATTACTATGGCAGCTTAATCTCATCTATTAATTGAATTTGCTTAAATGTCTTTTCCTGGAAACAAGTGCAGTGTGAAAACATCCTATTTTTCATTGGCATGTGTTCCGTGTCTACCAAGTCTGTAGAAGTGTTAATGTTCACAGAAGCATCTAAAATATTTTGATACTATGTTAATGTCTACAGGAGATGAATCCTTATTTAACCAGCTGTAAAAGACTCACTGAGATTAAAAATCTCTTTCAATAGTTTTCGTGGTCAACACAGACAGCAGCTCAAATGACACAGTTTCAGACATAGACAAATGTAAACCATTATAACACAAAGACGTAATTATAAAAATGTCAAAACAATTAATTCTTGAAACATCTACAGCCAGTAACAGTCTGTAACTGTTTCTAAGTCAGTGAGAATCATGTTCATTGAAATTAGATCCCGAAGATGTAGGTGCTTGTGCACCTACCAGTTTGGATGAGCAATAGTATATAGACCTACATTCAGTTCCCAGTCACACTAAGTGTGTGTGCGTGTGTGTGTGTGTGTCCTTGGAAAAGACAATTCACCTGGAAATGGTTGTTGACATTGGCTGATGGAAGTAACCTGCATTGGACTGGTGTTTCATCCTGCAGGAGTTGCAGACTCTCATCTGCTTCACAGTACGGAATCTGGGAGTAAGCAATGGTGTTGTCGACCCAAAGGTCCCCCCGAAAAATTACCCCCCCCCCCCCCCGCCTTCACTGCGTGCGTGTCATTTCAGAGTGTCAGTAGCAATTCACCGATTATCACCTCGTTTCTGCTTAAAACTGCACTTCAGTTATCATCTATCTCAGTGACAGATATCTGAAGCTTTTGTACAACAATCATTTCCACATAAATTCAGCATTATTTCATCATAAAAGTTGGGGAACAGATCAGAGAGTGACAGCAGTATATTTGAGTCTGACATGCTGCTGTACATACATAATTTCAGAGCGTCAGCAGCGATTCACCGATTATCACCTCGTTTCTGCTTAAAACAGCCTCATTTCTTAAAACTGACTTTAGAATGATTTAAGAGGTTTTACTTTTCATCTCATGGTAATAATCCCGCTATTCCCTTTGATCGCTTTGTAGAGAGTCAGACTCAGAGAGTCAAACTCAGAGGTGCTGCTGCTGCGCTCTGATCGCTTCCTTTGTCTTTTATGATGAAATAATGCTGAATTTATGTGGAAATGATTGTTGTAGAAAAGCTTCAGATATCTGTCGCTGAGATAGATGATGACTGGAGTGAAGTTTTAAACAGAAAAGAGGTGATAATCTGTGAATTGCTGCTGAGGGAACCGATTTTTAGGGGAGACTGTTTGGTTGGTGACACCGGCACCAATAGGCCTGTTTGGGGGGGGGAGAAAAAAGCAATGTTACTGTATGATACCAAGCCCTGCCCCTGGATTGACTCAATTTTGTAACCGACGAAAAGACATTGAAAAGGTCAACTTTAGATTATGATCTGAACTTTTTTTGGTCCAGCAAATTAACTTTATCAATTAAATTAATACAAAAGGGCACGGTGGTGACCAAGGGGTTAGTGTGCCTCTTTCCAGAACATTACCGTTCACCATGTAATGTGGAGTTGCATCAGGAAGGGCATCTGGCATAAAAAATGTGCCAAATCAACATGCAGATAGATCTTTCTCAGATCTGCTGTGGAGACCCTGATTGGGAAACAGGCGAAACCAAAGGGTCTTACTAATTCAGTTAATGCAAACTGGATGTACACAGTACTTGAAGTATGCAGAGGAGATCCTCAGCTGGCTCGGGGTGGTAACAGGCTCGGCTAGTGCTTTCCAGGAGTTCCAGTCTGAAGTTCCACTTGAGCATAAATACAGAATCATATGCTACACACACGCTGTGCTTATTTGTGCTTTAAACGTTTTGTTTTTTAGAAACCCAAACGATGATGCCGTTATTCAAACAGGACTGCTGAAGGTGACGGCAAACATCGTGTTTGGTTATGCCACGTAAGTTACAGATCATCTACAATACCTAGTTAGATTTCAGTATTGATGGTCATTCAGCTGCCCCTCTTGTTGCATTGAACACATTCAGTAATCAAGGTGTCGTGTGTGTGTGTGTGTGTGTGTGGTTAGTTGTGTAGATGCAGAGGCATATGAAGTGAAGAAGGAAGACGTGTCCAATGGCATCTTCATAAACTTCCTCAAACAACATGTTTGTGAAGATGAGAAGGTGACAGTCATGTTAGACAGAGTGGCTGAAGGTATGTGGTGTACATTTACACCAACAGAACCACAATTACTCATTTTGTGTGTAGGATATGATCAGGTTTTGATTTTTGTTTGTGTGGTTACATTATTGGGTATCAACATGCAGCATTTATAGTGGAATGTGTGACATCCATTGATATGTTTCTGCAGAGCGATCATGTGCATTCTGGTTCATTCTTTATGCATGATCACTTATCTGCACATCTACTAGGGATCATCATTTATCTTAGATGTGATATTACTAATACAGATTGATAGATCAGCCATTCTCAAACTTAAGAACACCGCAGCCCGCTTTGAAATCTGAAAATCTTCTGTAGCCCACCAAAACCTTTAAAGGGTTACGTCTACACAAACAAATTTTTGTCACCACTGAACAGGTAAAAATGTCAGAAGTGTCTGATGGCATGGCAAGCATCCCGACAGAGGTAAATCTATGCATCATTGTCTGACTAAATATATGCTCTTTTTAAGATGACAGATTATCCAGATGGTGTCTTACCTTAGCCTCGAGTCCATTCAGGGGCGCAACTCTTCAATTCAATTTATTTAGTTTATATAGCGCCAAATCACAACAAAGCTGCCTTAAGGCACGTCACACAAGTAAGGTCTAACCTTACCAACCCTACCTAGAGCAACTCTTCACTGACTTGTTAGGGGTCCATTGTTAGTGAAAAGCTCAGTGTCATAGAATGAATCCTGCCAGTCACAGTGTTCTGTCAACTAGGATTCCCCTTCATTGACAAGAGAAAGGATACTTTCCAATGTTAATGTGTCACTTCATTTATCTGACCTAGTTTAATGCCATGTTAAACTTGATCAGATAAATGAAGAACACATTGGTGAAATTAAATTGCTTTGCTTTATTATTGTATGAATGAATGAATGAATGAATGAATGAATGAAAACTGTTTATTTCGAACATTTGATACAACAACAATTACAAGATAGATCAGTAAAGACAACAACAAAAAAGTTCCTACTGTGTACCCAACATGTCCGAAAAGGGGTAGGGTGAAGCATCAGCTTATTTATCCCTACCCCTTCTTCCCCACAACCAGTAATACCCTTTGCCACATATACACATAAATTCCTACACACCTAAACCGATATCAATATATATATATATACATATATATACACACACATACATATACACATCAACATACACATATATACACATATACATATATACACGTATATATACACAAACATAAATATACACCTACACATACCTACTTACATACAAAATACTATATATTTACAAGCCGAAGCAAACAACAAAAACACCCTAACCCTCATTACCCTTCCTCCTCCCTATACCCAGAAAAAACCATATTTTTGTATTTTTGTACCGCTGTTTGAACTGGTTCATGCTTGGACATTGCTTGAGCCCCACTCCCAATCTGTTCCACATCCTCACCCCACAGACAGAAATACAGAAACCTTTTAATGTTGTTCGTGCCCACTGATGCTTTAAATTAAATTTCCCCCTCAGACTGTAATCCCCTGATCTGTTAAAAAACATATTTTTAATATTTGCTGGAAGTAAATTGTTTATTGCTTTATACACAATTTGTACTGTTTGAAAATGAACCAAGTCTGTGAATTTTAATAATTTGGATTGTAAAAATAGTGGATTTGTATGATCTCTATAGCCAGTATTATGAATAATTCTTATAGCTCTTTTCTGCATTACTGATAGTGATTGTGTTGTACCTTTATAAGTATTACCCCATACCTCTGCACAGTACTGTAAATATGGTAAAACCAGTGAGCAGTAAAGAATGCGGAGTGAGTTGTGGTCCAGAATATGTTTCGCTTTGTTTAGAACTGAAATGCTTCTTGACAGTTTACTTTGTATATGTTTTATATGAGTCTTCCAGTTTATCTTATCATCTATTATCACCCCCACAAACTTATTTTCATGTACCCTTTCAATATCTACCCCCTCGACTTGTAACTGAACCTGTATGTCTGTATTACAATAGCCAAATAACATGTATTTTGTTTTACTTAAGTTTAATGATAATTTATTTCTGTCAAACCATATTTTCAATTTTCCCATTTCTATACTGATCCTCCTCAATAACTCCTGCAAATCCCCCCCTGAACAAAAAATGCTTGTGTCATCTGCAAATAATACTAATTTTAATATTTTGGAAACATTGACAATATCATTTATATAAATTAGAAACAGTTTTGGACCCAATACTGACCCCTGTGGGACGCCACAAGCATTGTCCAAGCATGATGATGTATATTCCCCCAACTTCACAAACTGTTTTCTGTTACTTAAGTAGCTTCTCACCCAGTGCAACACCAACCCCCTAATCCCATACTGTTCAAGTTTACTGATTAATATGTCATGATTGATTGTATCAAAAGCCTTTTTAAGGTCTATAAATATTCCAACTGAATGTAATTTGTGGTCTATGGCGTTTGTAATCTCCTCAACTGATTCTATTAATGCAAGTGATGTTGAACTATGTGCTCTGAATCCATATTGACTATCAGTAAGTAATTTATGTTTATTTATGAATTTGTCTAATCTATTATTGAATAACTTTTCTAATAATTTGGAAAATTGTGGAAGCAAAGAAACAGGTCTATAATTTGTGAAGTGGTGTCTATCCCCAGTCTTATACAGCGGCACAACCTTAGCTATTTTCATTTGATTGGGAAATTTACCGGTTTGAAATGATAAGTTACAGATGTATGTTAATGGTTCTACAATCCATTCAATGACCTGTTTTACCACCACCATATCAATTTCATTTAAATCGGTAGATGTTTTATATTTACAATTATTCACAATGTCTATAATTTCATTTCCATCCACTGCTGTGAGGAACATTGAACAGGGATTTCTTTCTATGAGATTATTATCCCAATCCTCAGGTTGGGAATCGGGAATTTTTTCTGCCAAGCTTGGTCCAATATTTACAAAAAAATTATTAAAACCGTTGACTACCTCATCCTTATTTTCCTTCTTGACATTATTATCAATGAAATACTGAGGGTAACTCTGTTTTTTATTACCATTTTGATAATGCTATTTAATATATCCCATATTCCTTTAATATTGTTTTTGTTATTATATAATATGTTACTATAATATTCCTTCCTACATACCCGTATAATATTAGTTAATCTATTTTTGTATTTCTTATATCTATTTTCTGCCTCTTTAGTCTTTAGTTTTATGAATTCTCTATACAGTGTATTTTTCTTATTACATGCATTTCGTAACCCTTTCGTCATCCATGGTCGAGCTTGGATTTTTTGTTTTCTGTAGTCTTGTTTAATTGGACAATTTTTATCATATAATGATGTAAATATTTGTAAAAAAGTTTCATATGCACTATCAACATCACTTTCACTGTATACCTTTTCCCAGTTTTGCTCCTGTAAATCCTTCTTTAGTGTGTTCATGTTTTCCTCTGTCCGCACTCGCCTGTATTTTATTTTCTCCTCTGGCTGATTCCGCCGATGGTTTCTATTATAAACGATGAAAACTGGTAGATGATCACTAATGTCATTGATTAATTCAGATTGCATTAAAAAAAATCACATATGTGACAAGTGACAAAGTGACAAAGTTTTTTAATTCGGCACACAAAATATTCAAATAGAAAAAAATGAACAATTCCACAAACAAACACAGACAAAACTAGTGAGTCCGAAAGGGTGTGGGCTGAAGCAAAGCTTATTAGCGCCCACCCCTGCTAGTAGAAGTCCAACAATTCTAATCAGTCATATTTACATAAATATAAATTCACTACTACATGTCGACACACAGACATACACATCAATATACTATTCACTTATAATTATATTTATATAGTACCAGATCATAAGAAAGTCGAATCAAGGCACTTTACGCCAGTAAGGACTAACCTTACCAACCCCCAGAGCAAGCACTAGGCAACTGTGGTGAGGAAAAACTCCCTATAAGGAAGAAACCTCAAGCAGACCAGGCTCTTGGGGGTGACCCTCTGCTTGGGCTGTGCCACATATACCTATATACATACGTATATACTTTACAAACATAAATATATACATACATATACACAGTCACTTATATACATATACATATACACCTACCCATATCTATATATCTACATACGCATATACATACCCACACATTCAAATATACAATAAGTCCCACTTATAAATTGAACATTCCCTATAAATCAAATTATATTTGCTTCTTTATGATACTTAGACATAATGTTCTTTTTGAGTAGTTTCTTAAATCTCACTAAGGTACTACTCATTCTAACCTCTGTTGAACATTTGTTCCATTTCCTCACCCCAACCACAGACACACAAAAACCCTTTACATTTGTTCTTACTGATGGTTTCATAAAAATTGCACAACCTCTTAAACTATATCTGGATTCCCTCAATCGGAACAGACTCTGGACATGTCTCGGTAAGGCTTGGTTTTTCGCTCGAAATAAAGTTTGAATTGTAATGTAATCGACCAAATCAATGAATTTTAATAAATTTAAAGACACAAATAGAGAATGAGTTGGTTCACGATATTGTTTATTGCAGATGATTCGTATGGCTCATTTTTGCAAAAGGAATATTGGATTGGTATTTGATTTGTAAGTGTTTCCCCATGACTCACACAACACAATATGTCATATATGGTACCATCAGAGAATGATATAAAGTAAGTAACCCTTCTTGCGGCAGTAGGTCTTTGGCTTTATACAAAATGGCTATAGTTTTTGACAATTTTGATTTCACATAATTTATATGTGGTTTCCAGCTAAGTTTATTATCAATTATAACACCTAAAAATGTATTCTCTGTTACTAACTCAATTTCCTTATTGTTTATCAATCAATCAACTTTTTTTTTATATAGCGCCAAATCACAACAAACAGTTGCCCCAAGGCGCTTTATATTGTAAGGCAAGGCCATACAATAATTATGAAAAACCCCAACGGTCAAAACGACCCCCTGTGAGCAAGCACTTGGCAACAGTGGGAAGGAAAAACCCCCTCCTAACAGGAAGAAACCTCCAGCAGAACCAGGCTCAGGGAGGGGCAGTCTTCTGCTGAGACTGGTTGGGGCTGAGGGAAAGAACCAGGAAAAAGACATGCTGTGGAGGGGGGCAGAGATCGATCACTAATGATTAAATGCGGAGTGATGCATACAGAGCAAAAAGAGAAAGAAACAGTGCATCATGGGAACCCCCCCACAGTCTACGTCTAAAGCAGCATAACCAAGGGATAGTCCAGGGTTTATAGTTAAATTTTTACATTTGGGTGCCTGTTTATTTCCAAATATAATACATTTAGTTTTCCCAAGGTTGAGTGACAACTTATTAGCGTCAAACCAAACCTTAAATTTTTCCAGTTCTTTCTCCACTATGTCCAGAAGCTGTTCAAGATTTTCACCGCTACAGAACACAGTTGTATCATCCGCAAAAAGGACACATCTCAGTGAACTCGACACCCAACTTATATCATTTATATAGATTATAAACAACAAAGGACCCAGCACTGAGCCCTGCGGCACCCCACATGTGACATCCCTGAGTTCAGAATTTGTATTATTGAATTGAACATACTGAAATCTGCCTTGTAAATAACTAGCTATCCATTCATATGCCAGACCTCTGATTCCATATTTCTGCAGTTTACTTAATAGTATTCCATGGTTAATTGTGTCAAACGCTTTCTGTAAATAAAAAAAAAACACCTATTGTGTATTGTTTATTATCAATTGCAGTTGCTATTCTTTCCACAAAGTCCATCAAAGCATGTGATGTAGTTCGAGACCTTCTGAATCCATATTGTTCTTCACAAATGATGTTATGCTTCAGTAAATAATCATTTAATCTTTTAGCAAATATTTTTTCCAAAATTTTGGAAAATTGTGGCAGGAGTGATATAGGTCTAAAATTAGAAAATGTGTGTTTGTCACCAGTTTTAAACAGAGGAATTACTTTACAATCAATAACTTTTTTTAATAAAGCCATATCCAAATGATTAAAATCAGTCGATTTCTTACTTTTTGAACCATGAACCAGATCAAGTATTTCCCTTTCATGAGTACCACCAATGAACATTGAAACAGATTTGTTAAACGTTGAATTATTTACCCAGAAGTTATTAGTTGATGAGTCAATCTTACTGGCAAGATTTTTACCCACATTAACGAAGTATTCATTAAAGTGTTCAGCAATAGACTCGTCGTTATCAATCGTGATGTAGTTGTTACTCTGAAAAAATGAAGGATAATCTCTAGTTACTCTATTCTTTTTTACTATTTCATTTAATATGTTCCATGTGTTTTTGATGTTATTTCTATTTTTGACAAGTAACTCATTATAATATGTTTTTTTACTGCGTCTCATGATATTGATTAACTTATTCTTATATGTTTTATACTTACTTTTAGCTTCCTTAGTTCGTAGTTTTATGAATTGTTTATACAGTAAGTTTTTCTTTTTACATGCCCTCTGAAGTCCCTTAGTTATCCATGGTTTGTTGCTATATTGATTTCTATATATTTTGTCAACAAATGGACAGTGTTTATTATACAAACTGGAAAAAATGGAAATGAAAGCATCATATGACCTGTCAACATCATCAACAAAAACATCTGACCAATTCTGACTTGATAAATCCTCCCTTAAATTGTCAATTGTTTCAGGTGTTACTTTTCTACTCATGAATTTGATATTGCTTCGATACATACAACAACCCGCCAATGCAAAGACTGAGAAAACTGGCAAGTGATCACTGATATCACTGACCAGTAGTCCCCCACTAAGATTACCGGATATAACGTTAGTTAAAATATTGTCAATGAGAGTTGTTGAGTCCATAGTTATTCTGCTAGGATGAATGATGGTTGGAAACAGTCCTAAACAGTACAAGGTGTTTATAAATGAGGTAATTTGTGGATGATTGTGAGGGTTTAAAAAATCTATATTGAAATCTCAACAGACAAATAAATGCTTATTTCTGTTGATTTTGTTGTACATTCCTAAGATAATGTCTTCAAAGGTGTCAATATTTGTCCCAGGAGCTCTGTAAATGCAACTAACAACTATGTTTTTGGAGTTTATAGATGTCATTTCTATGGTAACACATTCCATGATGTTGTCCACTGTAAATGACATGTTGTTAATGAGTTCACAGTTATAATCTGACCTTACAAACAATGCAACGCCTCCGCCCCTTCTCGTCTGCCTATTAACCAGGAACAATTCATAACCATCAAGATATACCAGATCTTTATTATCCTCATTTAACCATGTTTCTGAAATTGCAATAACTGAAAAACGTTTTTTGGATGTTTTCAAACAATCATTAATAGTGGACAGATTACGAGAAAGACTTCTGCTGTTGAAATGTATAATTGAAAAATTTTCATCATTGATTTTATAATTTTTGAATTGTTCTTCTGTAAAATATTTGCACTGTCTCACAATATTCTCACTGAAAAAGGTATCAGGATCATTTTCAGATTTGAAGGGGTGGTTAGCAGAGTTATTATAATTAAATGTATCTAGACACAGCTCCTGGGCAGAAATAAACGGATCATTATCCTTAGTCATTATGTCTCTCTTGTCTCCGGGTGTAGATGATGTGGATGAGTGGGTTGCTCCAGTCTGCATCATGGTGCTGTGATGTGTTTGAGTCCTCATACCTATTGTTCATATTTGTCCAGCTCCTCGATGTTCCTTATTGCCATGACTTTTGCTTGTTCTGGTGATCCGTTCAGTTTGATGAATATTTTACAGTTTGAAGTCCATGTGTGCTGGATTTTTCCCTGTTTCTTTAAGAAGCGTGCTTTCCTGGCGATGTCAGCATTCCGTTTGGTGAGATGTTCATTGATGAATACGTTTGTCCCTTTCAGTTTTCTTCCTTGTTTTAACAGTGCTGTTTTGTGTTTTCTGTTGATGAATCTCATGATGACGGTTCGTTTATCACCGTCATTTCTCCGGGGCAGAGGGTGGCACGCTTCAATGTTATTTAAATCCATTTCTATACCTTTAGATAGGAGGAAATCAGCAACCTGTTTTTCCACAGAGCTGACCTCCTGTTCACTGGGATCCCCTCCGCTCTCATCTGTTACCGCCCGTGCATAGGACCTTGGTTTGATGTGAAGACCTGTGATGATGACGTCGTTAATTCTGGTGTACTGCTCCAATTCAGCCACTCTATTTTCCAGCTGCACCAGATGCCGGTCTTTCTCGGCGTTCTGGAGCCGTAATGCCTTCGCCTCCTCCACCAGATCCATGATTGATTTCTGTTGCTGCTTCACAACAGAAATCTCCTCTGATAGAAAGTCCAGAGATTTTTTAATATCGTCACCTTCCTCCGCCGTCAGAACCTTCTTAGGCCCCATGGTCAGCTTATGAGCAGCTTGTCGATCGCCGATGTTAACAGCCTGCGTTGTTTGTCACCGGGATGGATCTGCACTGCGCTGGTGCCGCGCGGCCTCGGTGTTTCCGCGCTGATGGATCTGCGGTGGCTGCACGAGGCCTCGGGGAAGCGGCACTCGTGACGCGCGGCTTTAATGACGCAGCGCGCGGCCTCAGTGAATTCACCACGTTGGGCGGGCCTCGGACGTTGTTGCTGTCCAGTCGCGGGGCTAAGTTGCCGGTTGAGGTGGTATTCCCACTGTCCGGGTTGGCAAACACCGGCGTGGCAGATGGCAACTACAAACACCACCTCTGAAAACTCAGGTACAAACTTTTTGCAGCTCGCTCTGACGACACGCAGCTCTGACTGACTGTGACTGACGCAGTATTTATTTTTAGTGATCCCTCATGGGCCACCTGCAGTACCTTCATGGGTTAACAGATCACTGCAGTCAGTGATCAGTTTGGGAACCACTAATAACAAATGATACAGATTGTATATGTGACAGGTATTTGACCAAAACATTTTATGGCAAAATTGTCTCTCTTACAAGTTTGTTTATACAGTAAAACTCACATATTGTTGTGTGGGCCGCTGAAGAGGAGGTACTGCTGGCCCACCACCACCAGAGGGCACCCTGCTTGGAGTGCGGGCTCCAAGCCCATGAGGGCGCCAGACCCAGAAGAAGTGACAGCTGTCACTCATCCTCTGCACCAGCTGCCACTCGTTCATCATCACCACCATAAAAGCCGGACTGCAACTCCACCTCCCCGCCGAGAAATCGACTACCATTACCAAGGTAATTTCTCTGCTGAATTTAAACTGTGACTTACGTCTGATCTGTTTGCAGCCGTTGTCCTGTGGTGCCCTTTCAGCTGGGTTGGCGGTCAGTGAGAGAAGCGATGTCTTCGCCTCTCACTCCATCCAGATAAGTGGTTACAGGAGCTGCTAGTGTGTTCCTAGTTTGGAGGTGGAGGTGGAGGTGCTCCCTCCTCACAACCAAAGTCACTGGTTGTGTCTGGGAATCACAGGGAGGAGATAGTGTTCCATGTAACACCATCTACCTCCCGAGTGATTTTGGGCTTTCCATGGATGGTGAAGCACAATCCCCGGATAGATTGGCCGTCCGGGGTTGTGACGCAGTGGAGCGAAACCTGCCACCGGGAGTGTTTAGGATCCTCGGTTCCTCCCGGCACTACGGCTAATGAGGAGGTCAAAGTTCCCCCCAATCTATCGGCGGTGCCAAAGGAGTACCATGATCTTGCTGACGTTTTCAGCAAAGATCTGGCGCTCACTCTTCCCCCGCACCGACCGTATGATTGTGCCATCGATTTGGTCCCGGGCGCTGAGTACCCGTCCAGTAGGTTGTACAACCTCTCACGTCCGGAACGCGAATCAATGGAGACCTACATCCGGGACTCCTTAGCTGCCGGGCTGATCCAGAACTCCACCTCCCCGATGGGTGCTGGTTTCTTTTTTGTGGGTAAAAAAGACAGCGGACTCCGTCCATGCATTGATTACAGAGGGCTGAACGAGATCACGGTTCGCAACCGATACCCGTTACCTCTGTTGGATTCAGTGTTCACGCCCCTGCATGGAGCCCAAATTTTCACTAAATTGGATCTTAGAAACGCGTACCACCTGGTTCGGATCCGGAAGGGAGACGAATGGAAGACGGCATTCAACACCCCGTTAGGTCATTTTGAGTACCTGGTCATGCCGTTCGGCCTCACCAATGCCCCCGCGACGTTCCAAGCTTTGGCAAATGACGTCTTGCGGGACTTTCTGCATCGGTTCGTCTTCGTATATCTGGACGATATACTCATCTTTTCCCCGGACCCTGAGACCCATGTCCAGCATGTACGTCAGGTCCTACAGCGGTTGTTGGAGAACCGGCTGTTTGTGAAGGGCGAGAAGTGCGAGTTCCACCGCACTTCTTTGTCCTTCCTGGGGTTCATCATCTCCTCCAACTCCGTCGCCCCTGATCCGGCTAAGGTTGCGGCGGTGAGAGACTGGCCCCAACCAACAAGCCGCAGGAAACTACAGCAGTTCCTAGGCTTTGCAAATTTCTACAGGAGGTTCATTAAAGGTTACAGTCAGGTAGTTAGCCCCCTGACTGCCCTGACCTCCACCAAGGTCCCCTTCGCCTGGTCGGATCGGTGCGAAGCCGCGTTCCAGGAGTTGAAACGCCGGTTCTCGACTGCACCAGTTCTGGTGCAGCCTGATCCTGATCGCCAGTACATAGTAGAAGTGGACGCCTCTGACTCAGGGATAGGAGCCGTGCTGTCCCAGAGCGTGGAGGCTGATAAGGTTCTTCATCCTTGTGCCTTTTATTCCCGCAGGTTGACCCCAGCTGAACGGAACTATGACGTCGGCAATCGGGAGCTCCTCGCGGTGAAGGAGGCTCTTGAAGAGTGGAGACACCTGCTGGAGGGGGCATCGTTGCCCTTCACGGTTTTCACGGACCATCGGAACCTGGAGTACATCCGGACCGCCAAGCGGCTGAACGCCAGGCAAGCCCGCTGGTCTCTGTTCTTTGGACGCTTTGACTTCCAGATCACGTACCGCCCCGGGACTAAGAACCAAAAATCAGATGCATTGTCCCGGGTGCATGAAGAGGAAGCCAAGGCCGAGCTGTCAGACCCCCCAGAGACCATCATCCCCGAGTCCACTGTCGTGGCCACCCTCACCTGGGACATGGAGAAGACCATCCGGGAGGCCCTGACAAGGAGCCCGGACCCGGGGACTGGCCCCAAGAACAGACTGTACGTCCCACCAGAGGCAAGAGCTGCCGTATTGGACTTCTGTCACGGGTCCAAGCTCTCTTGTCATCCCGGAGTGCGTAGGACCGTGGCAGTAGTCCAGCAGCGCTTCTGGTGGTCCCTGGAGACTGACGTCCGGGACTATGTCCAGGCCTGTACCATCTGTGCCAGGGGCAAGGCAGATCATCGGAGGACGACGGGACTCCTCCAACCCCTGCCAGTGCCTCATCGCCCCTGGTCTCACATCGGCCTGGACTTCATAACGGGCCTCCCGCCGTCCCAGGGCAACACCGTGATTCTCACGATAGTGGACCGGTTCTCCAAGGCGGCCCACTTCGTGGCCCTCCCGAAGCTCCCGACGGCCCAGGAGATGGCAGACCTCCTGGTCCACCACGTCATGCGGCTGCATGGGATACCATCGGACATCGTTTCAGATCGTGGTCCCCAGTTCTCTTCACAGGTGTGGAAGAGTTTCTGCAAGGAGCTGGGGGCCACCGTGAGTCTCTCGTCTGGGTACCACCCCCAGACAAACGGCCAGGCAGAGCGGGCTAACCAGGAGCTGGAGCAGGCCCTTCGATGTATCACCTCCGCGCATCCGGTGGCCTGGAGTCACCATCTGGCCTGGATTGAGTATGCCCACAACAGCCAAGTTTCATCTGCTACCGGCCTCTCCCCTTTTGAGGCATGTTTGGGGTACCAGCCCCCATTGTTCCCGCTGGTGGAGGGAGAGGTCGGTGTGCCCTCGGTCCAGGCCCACCTCAGGAGGTGCCGCCGGGTGTGGCGGGCCGCCCGTTCTGCCCTGTTAAAGGCCCGGACGAGGGCCAAGGCCCATGCGGACCGCCGGCGTTCCCCGGCCCCCACATACCAGCCGGGGCAGGAGGTGTGGCTCTCGACCAAGGACATCCCTTTGTGTGTCGATTCCCCAAAGCTGAAAGACAGATTCATTGGACCTTTCAAAATCCTCAAGATCATCAACCCGGCCGCAGTGAAGCTTCAACTCCCGGCTTCACTGCGGATTCACCCTGTCTTTCATGTTTCCCGTCTCAAACCACACCACACCTCGCCCCTCTGTACTCCGGGACCTACGCCGCCTCCTGCCCGGCTCATTGACGGGGAGCCTGCCTGGACAGTCCGCAGGCTCCTGGACGTCCGTCGTAAGGGCCGGGGTTTCCAATATCTGGTGGACTGGGAGGGGTATGGACCTGAAGAACGCTCCTGGGTGAAGAGGAGCTTCATCCTGGACCCGGCCCTCCTGGCTGAGTTCTACGCAAGACATCCGGACAAGCCTGGTCGGACGCCAGGAGGCGCCCGTTGAGGGGGGGGTCCTGTTGTGTGGGCCGCTGAAGAGGAGGTACTGCTGGCCCACCACCACCAGAGGGCGCCCTGCTTGATGTGCGGGCTCCAAGCACGAGAGGGCGCCAGACCCAGAAGAAGTGACAGCTGTCACTCATCCTCTGCACCAGCTGTCACTCGTTCATCATCACCACCATAAAAGCCGGACTGCAACTCCACCTCCCCGCCGAGAAATCGACTACCATTACCAAGGTCATTTCTCTGCTGAATTTAAACTGTGACTTACGTCTGATCTGTTTGCAGCCGTTGTCCTGTGGTGCCCTTTCAGCTGGGTTGGCGGTCAGTGAGAGAAGCGACGTCTTCGCCTCTCACTCCATCCAGATAAGTGGTTACAGGAGCTGCTAGTGTGTTCCTAGTTTGGAGGTGGTGGTGCTCCCTCCTCACTGTGTTTGGACTGAGAATTACTGAGTGTGCGGACTCACACTCACTCATCATATTTCTGCTTTCTGCCAGCAGTACCAGGGTCGACAGCCGAAGACAGAGGCCACCTGGGGACTCGGGACTTGGCGGCTCCGGTGTTCTTCAGACCGTTGGTGGTGGAAGCCGTGTGGGACGTGGCTTCTCTCTTGTCGGGGGTCTTCTATCTTCGAGCCTGCCCACACGTCACCTGGTGTTAAATTGACTGTGCAAATTACTGTACGTTTCGTTGTGTATTATCACAACATTAAATTGTTACCTTTTTGGCTTATTCATTGTCCGTTCATTTGCGCCCCCTGTTGTGGGTCCGTGCTACGACACCTTCCTAACACATATAATGAATTCAGGTGGACTAGTGAATTTTGTCCGTTATAATCGAAATCTGTTTTATGTATAAAATGGACAAAATCCATTACACGTATAAAATGGAGAAAACCTGTTATATGTATAAAATGGACAAAATCCATTATACATTTACATACCGTTTTTATCATCATTTTCCGACTTTGTCATATTTGCAGACTTTTCTGCCAAATATATTTGATCCAAATCGGCGTGCGCACTGCAAAAATTGGAGTGAAAAGTGACTAATCACAGCCTTTGCATATCTGATTTAGTAGGTCCACGTCAGGCTGCAGGTCCCTGGTCTGAGCACAGTTTGAAAAAAAAAAATTAACAGCTGGTGTTTTAATCACGGGAATACCGTACCCACTTTCCTCGAATCAGCAAGTGTCAGTGCTGAAATTTCATACCTCTGTTACTGGGCGCGTCGATTCAGACTGCTTTGTCACTTACATGCGAGGGGTTTTTAATGAAAATGCATTGCAGTCGGACAAGTCCAATGTGAGCAAAAATCCGTTATACAAACTCCGTTATATACGGTGTTTATTACATGGAAAACCATACAAAAGCATTGGGACCTTTGTCAAGTGTAAATATCCGGTTTACACGATGACTGTTAAGGCGAGTTTTATTGTATATTTATGGTGACTAAAATGTGGCACATCCCATATCATTAATTTTTGTTTGTCTGGCTGTATGACGTGTGTGTGAGTGCCCCAAATAAGCAGCACCATTGCTATTTTTGTACTCTTAGAGATTACTACAGTGTTATTTTCTTTTCTCGAGTTTACTTTACTACACTGTATAGAAATATTCAAGGCTTTTTTTTTCACTTTTTTTATTTTTCTTCTCAAAACCACAAACAAACAAATAAACAAAAAAAAAAAAAAAAACACATAATACATAACATGGGGAAAATCTGAAAATTTAATAAAACTGCAAATTAAACATAAAAGCTGTCTGCTTATATCATCATTTGTACCTAAATCCCCCTTTGTCCCGGCAGTTAAGACACTGTACATCTACTGTACACATATATTCGTTTTCACATGCACATCGTATCCATTGCTACCTACTTTATTTACATCATTTTTGTAGATACATTATCACATATATCCAGAACAAAGAGGACAGTGATCCCCCCCAGAGGAGAATTGAAATTTAAATCTTGTTTAAGTTAGTATGTAACATTATTATTATTATTATTATTATTATTATTTTAGTAATACAAAGTACAGTCTCAAAATTGACACATAGATAAGTCATTTTGACAAGTTTTTGTCAAAAATATCAGATTGACTCCTCTATTTGAATATCCGTGATATATACGGTGCATTCGGAAAGTATTCACAGTGCTTCACTTTTTCCACATTTTGTTATTTTGTAGCCTTATTCCAAAATGGAGTAAATTCATTTTTTTCCCTCAAAATTTGAATCACAGAGTTGTCCTGAAGCCACTCCTGTGATATCTTGCCTGTGTGCTTCGGGTCATTGTGACGAACTGTCGTCCCAGTCTGCGGTCAAGAGCGCTCTGGAGCAGGTTTTCATCCAGGATGTCTGTGGAAACCAGGATGTGCGTGTCTCTTCGTTTGCTGGACTCTGTCGATGTTTTTAAGAGCAAACTTAAAACTCATCTGTTTCTCCAGGCATTCAAACCTTAGTAGTGAGAGGGCTGTTTTATGACCAGTGTGTGTCTTAGAGTTATTTTATTGTGATGTACATTGTCTTTTATTCTCAGAATTTTTATCTGTGTGCATCTTTGGTGAAGCACCTTGTGACTTTCCTTGTCTGTGAAAGGTGCTATACGATAAATCGTATAAATAAACATTACTTACTTACTTACCTGAGCTCAATTTTGAGCTTCATGGCAAAGGCTGTGAATACTTATGTGGTTTCTTACTTGTTTTTATTTTTAATAAATTTGCAAAAATCTCGCATTGTCATTATGGGGTATTGTGTGTAAAATTGAAGTTGTAGCCAAATGTTCAACTTGCTTCCATGTTTTCCAATTATTATTATTATTATTATTATTATTATTATTTAAATTCAGTGTTATGTTATAATAAGTGCAGCAACATAAACTCTTCTTTGTTTTTACCAGACATGGGTCGCTGTGTGCTCACAAGAGGGAGACAGGCACTGGAATTACGCAGTAATCTGTCTGAAAGACGTTCTCTCACTGACCCGATACGGAACTCTGACTGTCCTGCAGCCTCTTCAGCCCGAAACCTGCAGTGGGCTGTTGCTCATGGTACATTTACTGTTTTCTTTAGACATGCTGGGATGAATGCATGAATATTTCCAAGTCACTGAATATGACTTGGATTTTATTTACGCCAATCATTAAGAAATACAAACAGGGTGGTATTGTGTGGTAAATCGCTCGGGAGTAGAGAATTACAAAAAAAAAAAAAAAAAAAACCTCTGCAAAAAGGAGACTTGTGAAGGAAGTCACTGAGACATCCAGACAACTCTGAAGCAGTTATAGACTTCTGTGACTAGAGAAACTTTGTGGAGTGCAACTTTTGTCTGTTGCATCACCAGTTATACAGCTTCATCGTGGAATGGAATACAGAAGAATTCTATATTATAATAGCCAAGTGGCCTCTGTGTGTGTGTCTGTGTATGGCTTTGATCACTGAGAAACCAGGGAGAGCTGACATTTGCTGTTTGGTATGCTCATGTACGAGGTATATTAGAAAAGTAACCAACCTTATTATTTTTTTCAAAAACCATATGGATTTGAATCACGTGTGATTACATCAGACATGCTTGAACCCTTGTGGGCATGCAAGAGTTTTTTCACGCCTGTCGATTACGTCATTCGCCTGTGGGCAGTCTTTGAGTGAGGAGTCGCCCACCCTCTCGTCGATTTTTTTCATTGTTTAGGAATGGCTCAGAGACTGCTGCTTTGTTTGATAAAATTTTTTTTCAAAACTGTAAGGCACAACTGAGTGGACACCATTCGATAAATTCAGCTGGTTTTCGTTGAAAATTTTAACGGCTGATGAGAGATTTTGGTCTGGTAGTGTCGCGTAAGAACGGCCCACGGTGCCTGACGGCGATCTGTGCTTCGAGGCGGCGTCATCTCGCTGTTTCAAGTTGAAAACTTCCACATTTCAGGCTCTGACCCAGGCTTTGACCCAGTAAGTCGTCAGAGAACAGACAACTTTCAGAAGAAGTCAGCATGAGGAGTTTATTCGGACATTCCACTGTTAAAGGTCATTTTGTAATGAAAGAACGTGCGGGCAGAGTCGCATGTCGGGCCGGACGCGACCGCGGGGGGTCGCGACAGGAAAAACACCTCCGTTGGAAACCTTAACGGGCAAGTTGGAACATGCCCAAGCTGTTAAACAATTTCTCAGTTACTCACTTGTTGAAAGCCATCAAAAGCCGCCTGAATTTTACAAATGGTTTTCAACACGGAGGTGTTTTTCCTGTCGCGGCGCACACAGATTCGCCGAGTCATCACGGAAACGACTCGGCGAATTTGCACGCACGTCTTTCATTAAAAAATGTCCTTAAACAGTGGAATGTCCTCATGCCGGCCTCTTCTGAATCTTCTCTGTTCTCTCACGACGTCCTGGGTGAATTAAGCCTTAAATCAGGATGTTTTCAGGTCGAAACAGGCCGATGACGGCGCCTGGAAGCGCTGCACGACGTCCCGCTCCGTGGGAAGTCCTTACACCGACAGAAACACCCCATAATCTCTCATCAGCCGTTAAACTTTTCACCGAAAACCAGCTTAATTTCTCGAATAGTGTCCACTCGGATATTCCTCACAGGTCCAGAAAAAATTTTGATAAAGCAACGCGCGCCGTCTCGAGCAGCGTGTGAAACAAAGGAATTCAGCCGAGAGGGCGGGACCACATCTCACTCAAGGCCTGCCCACAGGGAAATGACGTCACCGACACGCGTGAAAAAACTCACGCATGCTCACGAGGGTTCAAGCATGATTGGTGTAATCGCACATCATTCAAATCCATATAGTTAAAAAAAA